>NC_140523.1:5384565-5594565 GCF_964339955.1 Pipistrellus hanaki
CTGGCTCCTCAAGGATATTTAATATCTGAGGGGATCCCTAGCTGGTTTAGCTCAGTGGATAGAGTGTCAGCCTGAGGACTGGGGGTCCCGGATTCGGTTCTGATGGGGGCCCATGCCCAGGTCGGGTCATGGGCTTGCTCCCTGGTGGGGGATGTGCAGGAGGCAGCCAATCAATGATTCCCTCTCGTCATTGATGTTTCTATCCTCCCTCTCCCTTCCTCTCCAAAATCAATTTAAAAAAATACATTTTAAAAAAAGATCTGAGGGGCCAAAACCAGTTTGGCTCAGTGGATAGAGCCTCGGCCTGCGGACTGAAGAGTCCCAGGTTCAATTCCGATAAGGGGGCATGTACCTTGGTTGCGGGCACATCCCCAGTAGAGGGTGTGCAGGAGGCAGCTGATGGACGTTTCTAGCTCTCTATCTCTCTCCCTTCCTCTCTGTAAAAAAATCAATAATATATATATATGTATGTATATATATGTATATATATGTATATATATGTATATGTATATATATATATATACATACATATATATATATATATATTTAAAAAATAAAAAAGCTGGGACCGGTTTGGCTCAGTGGATAGAGCGTCGGCCTGCGGACTGAAAGGTCCCCGGTTCGATTCCGGGCAAGGGCATGTACCTTGGTTGCAGGCACATCCCCAGTAGGGGGTGTGCAAGAGGCAGCTGATCGATGACTCTCTCTCATCGATGTTTCTAACTCTCTATCTCTCTCTCTTCCTCTCTGTAAGAAATCAATAAAATATATTTTTAAAAAATAAAATAAAAAAAAATAATAAAAAAAAAAAGATCTGAGGGGAAGCTGGACAGGCAGACAGTCTTGCTTTTCACCCAGGGGGACACTCAGGGCATCTGTTCTGTGGTGTGTTTATGGGCAGAGGGACACATCTGGCAGCAGTCATAAGAAGATGATAAGGGGTCAGGCCTGGAGAAGGAAGGAAGGAAGGAAAGAAGACAGGCCAGGGTGCCTGAACCAGGGGCAGGTCTGACACGGGGGTCCTGGAAGGACCCGGGAAGGGCAGCCCCTAGACCTGCAGCCGGTGGAGGAGTCCGAGTGACTCAGATGTGCATCCCTGGAGCAGAAAGAATGGCGGTGCCATTATTAGAAATCAGAACGCAGGGGAAGGGGAGGGCTGCGGGGGAGGTGCCGAAAGCAGAGCTATTTATGGTCATCTCTAAAGCGATGCCTCCGCCAGCAGTCGGTGCTCCCTCCCGCCGCCCCACCTGCGCTCTGCCTGCAGGTCCCAGCAGTTACTTCACGGGCAAACGTTTGCAGGAGCTCTCCGCGGCCTGATACAATGAAATCTGAATGAGCTCATACCATTTCTTGGCTCTCGCCTCCCTCACCATCCTTTTCATTCTACACCTCCTCCCTCCAAGAACGCAAACTTCAGCCGTTGCCCAGAATCCTCTCTGCCTCTGAGCCTTTGCACTGTCCCTTCCTTTTGTCCAATGGACCCTTTTCCACTTCCTGTGGTCAGATCCAACTCATCCTTCGTGGCCAAGCTCAGTTTCTACAACCTGCAAGTGTGGGCGGAGGGGGAGGGAGGAAGGGGAGGGAATGGGGGGGGGCAGCATTATTGATTTATACCTGAGTCATCACACAAGGTAAACAATCCCCCAGACCTTCTCCTAATGAAAGAGATAAAAAACGACACTGATTTTAACTTTGTAAAATAAATTTAAGGACAATAACAGGCAGGGTCCAGAAACAAATTTGGAAGGTTATAAAATATGATTTATTTTTTAAAGTATATATTTTATTGATTTTTTTTTTTTTTTTTTTTTTTTACAGAGAGGGATAGAGAGTTAGAAACATCAATGAGAGAGAAACATCCATCAGCTGCCTCCTGCACACCTCCCATTGGGGATGTGCCCGCAACCAAGGTCCTTGCCCTTGACCGGAATCGAACCTGGGACCTTTCAGTCCGCAGGCCGACGCTCTATCCACTGAGCCAAACCAGTTAGGGCTACGACTTAATTTTATGAAATTTTCTCACAGGTTGCTTAAGTTAATCCTAAAAATTCCTAATGAAACCAGAAATTCAAAGTTGGAGCAAGAGGAAAATGATTGAAAGGTAACATCATCTTTCTGGAGCTTGAAGGTTGCTCCGTGATGCGGAAGTCATTTGTTATGATTGTCTCATTGCCCTGGCAAATCACGTAGCTTCTCGGAGCCTCAATTTCTTCATCTGCCAATGGAAGATGAAGAAACACCTACTCCTACTAATTATTAGGCTTGAATAGATTCGTGCTGATAAAATGCTTAGAATGGTACCTGGCACACATCGAGACACGTGGTGGTGGTGTTAAAATTATTCATTCAAGCCCTGACCAGTTTGGCTCAGTAGACAGAGCATCAGCCTGCGGACTGAAGGGTCCCAAGTTCGATTCCGGTCAAGGGTATGTACCTTGGTTGCAGGCACATCCCCCTAGGAGGTGTGCGGGAGGCAGCTGATTGATGTTTCTCTCTCATGGATGTTTCTAACTCTCTATCCCTCTCCCTTCCTCTCTGTAAAAAAAATCAATAAAATATATTTTTAAAAAATAATAGCCTGGATATGGCCACACCTAAGTCTCAAGAACCAGGAAACTGAGGCCAGGGAATGGTGTGCTGCTCAGAGCCACCTTGAGACCCAGGATAAAAAGGCCGTCTGGGCCCACACTCATGCAGATCAGGTGCCCCTGAGCTTGCAGTGCCCACCTTGCCCAGATGCACCCCTGGCCTGAACCATGGTGCAGGCCTGGTACATGGACAAGTCCCAGGGCGACCTGAGGTGGCCCCATGGCCCAGAGCTGACCGCCCGCTGCACCTGGAGCAGCTGCTCAGGCTCAAAGCCCTTTCCTGGAAACTGACAAACATGAGAATGATCCAGAATTAGAAAAGTTCCAGAAAGAGACACCGCTCCTGAATGGACCTCATAACCTTGGGCAGAGATGAACTGCCCAGCTGTAAAGATAAGGTTAAGATGTTTTGCGCGGTGCACTTACCCAATGGCTGCTTTGATGTAAGAGATAAAGAAAAATAGTGGGTCCGCATCTCTGTGGGGGGAGGAGACATGGTAACTTCCTGCAAGAATGCATCACTGGCCGAAACCGGTTTGGCTCAGTGGATAGAGTGTCAGCCTGCAGACTGAAGTGTCCCAGGTTCGATTCCGGTCAAGGGCATGTACATTGGTTGTGGGCAGGTCCCCAGTGGGGTGTGCAGGAGGCAGCTGATCAATGATTCTCTCTCATTGATCTTTCTAGCTCTCTATCCCTCTCCTTTCCTCTCTGTGAAAAATCAATAAAATATATATATATATATTTTTAAAATATATTTTATTGATTTTTCACAGAGAGAAAGAGAGAGGGATAGAGAGTTAGAAACATGGATGAGAGAGAATCATCGATCAGCTGCCTCCTGCACACCCCCTACTGGGGATGTGCCCGCAACCAAGGTACATGCCCTTGACCGGAATCGAACCCGGGACCTTTCAGTTCTTAGGCTGACCCTCTATCCACTGAGCCAAACCAGTTTCAGCTAAAAAATATTTTTAAAAAAGAAAAGAAAAGAATGCATCACTGCTCCACCCGGGAGAAAGAACAAAGTGACAGCCACATGGCTGTCTGTGGGAGAATCAGTGTGGCGCACACACAGGCAGCCAGCTATTATACTTCCACGAGGGCGGTGCATGAGATGCTTGGCACAGAGAGAGAACACAGCTGTGTTCCCGGGAGCTGACACACTCCTTTTGTGAATCCTCACCAGAGGACATTTTTCCGTTGCTTTTAGAGAAAGTAGGAGAGAGAGAGAGAGAATGAAAGACAGAGAAACTTGGATGTAAGAGAAACATGGATGGGTTGCCTCGTGCATGTGCCCTGACCAGGGCCCAGGCTGGGGAGGAATCTAAAATCAATAAAAATATATTTTAAGCCGAAACCGGTTTGGCTCAGTGGATGGAGCATTGGCCTGCGGACTCAAGGGTCCCAGGTTCGATTCCAGTCAGGGGCATGTACCTTGGTTGCAGGCATATCCCCATTGGGGGTCGGGCAAGAAGCAGCTGATTGATTTTTTTGTTTGTTTGTTTTAATATATTTTATTGATTTTGTATAGAGAGGAAGGGAGAGAGATAGAGAGCTAGAAACATCGATGATAGAGAGTCTTCGATCAGCTGCCTCCTGCACACCCCCTACTGGGGATGTGCCCGCAACCAAGGTACATGCCCTTGACCGGAATCGAACCCGGGACCTTTCAGTCTCCAAGCCGATGCTCTATCCATTGAGCCAAACTGGTTTCGGCTGATTGATGTTTCTAACTCTCTATCCTTCTCCCTTCCTCTCTTTAAAAAATCAATAAAATATGTTTAAATATATATAATATATATATTAAAATCTATATAATAACAGTGTAGTATGCAAATTGTCTCCTTGTCTGGGAGTTTGACCAGGGGACGGGGCCGGCCTGGGGAAGGGAAGGAATACCCACTGGCAGCCGGCAGTCGGGACCCTACAGTGCATGAATTTTGTGCACTGGGCCTCTAGTGTGTGTGTGTGTGTGTGTGTGTGTGTGTGTATGTAACTTAGATGACTTCTCTCCGATTTCTTCTCTCTGAGCTTTCATCTTTCCGTTCCACAGTGATTTAGTTCCCCTGGGTTTCCTGAGGCCCTTCATTTGTTTATCAAGTAGATTTATCAAGATGTTCTCCCGCCCTCGCCCTCGCCCTCGCTTAGTCAGCATCATGCCTCGAATTCCCCTCCCGCCTCCGGGTGCATCTTCCCAATAGCTTCAGGGCATCGCCTAGCGGGCCCTCCAACAAAGGACTGGGGGATCAAGTTTCTCCGTCTCAGATTGCTCCATTTTACCTTCACTATTTTTTCCTAACCTTTTACTGAACTATAACACACACACACACACACACACACACACACACACACACACACATACACACAGTCGCCCTCCCCCCCCCATTCTCCTCTGGCAATCACCATACTGTTGTCTGCCTATGAGTTTGCTTGTTTGTTTTTTTCTGCTTAATTTCAATACCTTTTTTTTACCTGGAAATGATGACTTTTGAGCCTTTTACTAAAATGTATTTAATTGTAAGTTTATATAATTTGTGTGTGTGTGTGTGTGTGTGTGTGTGTGTTTTAATTATAATAATGGCTGTGTCTGCCAAAACCGGATAGAGCGTCGGCCTGCGGACTGAAAGGTCTCGGGTTCGATTCCGGTCAAGGGCATGTACCTTGGTTGGGGGGTGTGCAGGAGGCAGCTGATCGATGATTCTGTCTCATCGATGTTTCTAACTCTCTATCCCTCTCTCTTCCTCTCTGTAAAATATCAATAAATATATTTTTAAAAATAAAATAAAAATAAAATAAAAGTTTCATTTAAAAAAAAAATAATGGCTGTGTCTAACAGCTGACTTGCAAAATTCCTGACCGTGTAACAACAATGGGCTCCATGAGCCCGGACAAGCCGCTGAATTAGCCTCCGGGGTCCTCTCCCCGAGCCCGTCCCGACGCCCAAACGGCCTTCATGTTTGGTGGAGGGCCCAGCCCTGGACAGGTGCTCAGGACGGGCTCAGCGTCCTTCGGAAGGACCAGCGCTTGTTCCCCTGGGAACTGTGTCCCCTCCCCCCGGACACAGCTCAGCAGGTGACCTTTCCCCTCCCTGGCTCTGAGCTGTTTTCATGCCGAGCCGCGGGCTCGGGCCCCCGCTCCGGGGCGGACTATGTCAGGAATGCCCAGACGTGCACCCGCGGAGCCAGCGCAGCCAGCGCCGGGCCATGTCAGGTGGTCCCAAGGGCATCCGTGTGGCCAGAGAAGAGCGGCCGCCGCCGGGGAGGGGCAGCCTGCTCCCGGGCCCTCAGCCCCAGGACATCTGTGGTCTCGGGTGAGGAGGGACCCCATGGTCCTCTGCCCTCACAGGTTTCAGACTGGGATCCCAATGAATGCTCCTCCTTACTTGTCCCCATTGCTGCTCTGCCCATGCAAACAACAGACAGCCGTGATGGTGAGGGTGACATGCACGGGGCACTTGCTCTAGGACTAACCCACTGCAGTGTCATAACAGCCCTATGAAGGATATACTATTCTTTTTATTTATTTAAATTTTTTGAGATAGACATTTATTTATTTATTTATTTATTATTTTAAAAATATATTTTATTGATTTTTTTTACAGAGAGGAAGGGAGAGGGATACAGAGCTAGAAACATCGATGAGAGAGAGAGACATCGACCAGCTGCCTTTTGCACACACCCCCCCGGGGATGTGCCCGCAGCCAATGTACATGCCCTTGACCGGAATCGAACCTGGGACCCTTCAGTCCGCAGACCGACGCTCTAACGCTGAGCCAAACCGGTTTCGGCTAGACATTGATTTATTATTCTACATAGTTATGCATTGCTTGATTCTTTTAAAAAATATATATTTTATTGATTTTTTTTTACAGAGAGGAAGGGAGAAGGGTAGAGAATTAGAAACATCAGTGAGAGAGAAACATTGATCACCCAGTTTGGGAGAGCAGGACAAATATATATATATATATATATATATATATATATATATATATATATATATATATATTATTATTAAATTATTATCTGTGTACATATCTTACCATTGCCCCCCCCACTCCCATACATGAAAAAAAGATATATTTTATTGACTTTTTACAAAGAGGAAGGGATAGGGATAGAGAGCCATAAACATGGATGAGAGAGAAACATCGATCAGCCGCCTCCTGCACACTCCCCACTACTGGGGATGTGCCCGCAACCAAGGCACATGCCCCTGACCGGAACCAAACCCGGGGCCTTTCAGTCCACAGGCCAACGCTCTATCCACTCAGCCACACCGGTTTGGGCATCGTTATACCTTTAGCTATTAAGCTCACTCATCCTCTCCTTTCTTTATTGCTTTTGCCACCAGGAGGGGACACTCGCTCCAGTTTCAAAGGACGGCTCCCCATGGCCCCCCAGTAAAAGCTACGACGTGGAGGTGACTCGATTTCTTCCCAGTCTGGAAGGTTACACGGAGATGCCAGCCGCCTGCAACCCGGGAAAGGACTCTCACCAGACACGGGATCGGCCAGCCCCTGGTCTCGGACTCCCGGAGCCAGGTCAGCGCTTTTTCCGCTGTGTCACGGGCCGCACCACAAGGTGCCGTGTCTCCCTAAGACCTCCCCTTACTTGGTCAAACCGAAAATACAACCTTGGCATTGGCCTCCCTGGACTCGGCCTGGTTGTAGGAACTGGTTGCAAGCGTTGGCCTTCTGCTTTGGGACCTGATTTTAGCGCTTCCATACTTTAGACCCGAGTCTCACGAGGAGGCAAGCAGGTTTCCGCTCTGACCTCTGGTAGTGGTGGCACAGGAGCCGCCCAGAAAGAGTTCTGTGGTCCCTGAGCCAGGCCTGCCAGGGGTAAGGCAGTGCGGGAGTTAACTCTCGGTGCGCGCAATGCTTGCCCGAGCCGGTCAGGCCTAAGGCAGGTGCTAGGCACAAGGACGAGCTTTGCAGAAAAGCTGGGAAAGGGAAGAGATGAAAGAGCCTACAGAAACCTTGGTTTTTCAGTTTCTTCACCGACTAGTTTCTTTTTATTAAAATTATTTATTTTAATATATATTTTTATTGATTTCAGAGAGGAAGGGAGGGAGAGAGAGAGAGAGAGAAACATCAGTGATGAGAGAGAATTATGGATCGGCTGCCTCCTGCAGGCCCCCTACTGGGGATTAAGCCTGCAACCCGGGCATGTGTCCTGACCAGGAATCGAACCGTGACCTCCTGGTTCATAGGTCGACGCTCAACCACTGAGCCATGGTGGCCAGGCTAATGTTTATTTATTGATTTTAGAGAGATAGATAGAGAGAGAAAAAAAAAACATTAATTTGTTGTTCTACTTATTCATGCATTTACTGGTTGATTCCTTTTTTTTTTTTTTTTTAAAAATAATCCTCACCCAAGGATATGTGTGTGTGTGTGTTTTTTAATTGATTTCAGAGGAAGAGGAAGGGTGGGGAGGTAGAGAGACAGAGGGGGGGAGACCTTGATTGATTGTCTCTTGTTTGTGCCCCTACTGGGATTTGAACCCGAAACCCAGGCATGTGCCCTGTCTGGTAATCGAACCCCTGACCTTTGGTGTATAGGTTGATGCTCTAATCAACTGAGTCACACTGGTTAGGACTCACTGGTGGATTCTTGTATGTGCCCTTACCAGGGTTCAAACCAAAAACTTTGGTGTATTGGGAGGACATTCTAACCAACTGAGCTACCTGGCCAGGTCCCTCAGTGAGTAGTTTTAGGTGCCACAGCTGTTGACTGGGAATGTTTATGTCCGTTTGGGGAAATCAAGGCAGGGGGCATGCAGCAGGGAGAAGGACAAACAGCGGCTCCCAGGGTCTGTACAACCCCCCCAACCCCCGCCCCTTGTTGAATTCAGGACACAGCACGCGGAGCAGTTACTGAGATTTCTGGCCAAGGCTGCCTCTTGGCACCCAGACCCAAAGAGACGGGGAGGCCAGGGGCCTGTCAAAACAGCCTGGTGGGAGGAATGCTGACTTCCTGCCAGCAGAGGGCACAGGCCGTACCAGCTGCAGCCCGGTCCTGTGCTCTGGGTACAAATGGATTTAGATTCTGTGGGGCCTGAAGCTCACGCAGTGGGGTTGGCCAGGTAGGGGGTTCCATTTATTTTATTTTATTTTACTTTATTTTTTTATTATTATTATTTTTAATATATTTTATTGATATTTTACAGAGAGGAAAGGAGAGAGATAGAGAGCTAGAAACGTCGATGAGAGAGAAACATCGACCAGCTGCCTCCTGCACATCCCCTACCGGAATCGAACCAACGTACATGCCCCTGACCGGAATTGAATCCGGGACCTTTCAGTCCGCAGACCAACGCTCTACCACTGAGCCAAACCGGTTTCGGCCATTTATTTTATTTTATTTTTTAATATATTTTATTGATTTTTTACAGAGAGGAAGAGAGGGAGATAGAGAGTTAGAAACATCGATGAGAGACATCCATAAGCTGCCTCTTGCACACCCCGTATTGGGAATGTGCCTGCAACCAAGGTACACGCCCTTGACCGGAATCGAACCCAGGACCCTTCAGTCTGCAAGCCGACGCTCTATCCACTGAACCACACCGGTTTTGGCGAGGGGTTCCATTGAAAGAAAAGAACACAGAATTAGGTACTGAGCCTCGGCAGGGGCCCACGCCAGGGGACGGGCCCTGAAGCCTTAGCAAGGGATCTGTGCGGAGGAGAAAATAAAACGGCACGAAGGTGAATAAGAGCATCCAGGACAGGGGAAGCTACTCCAGATCGGAATTGTCCGGGGAGGTTGGTTTCTGAGCTGCTGACCGAATGACAAGGGGCTGGCGGAGGGGACATCTGGGAGAAGAGCTTTCTGAGCAGAAGGAGCAGCATGTGCAAAGGGCCTGTGGCAAAATGGGCTTGAGGCCAGACGTTGGTGAAGATCCATGTGCCTGGAGTGTGGTGAGCCAGGGCAGAGGGACACGTGCTGGGCCCAGAGGAGCAGGCAGGGCTGGTTTCCATGGGTCTTGGAGGCTGGGCAAGGACGCCATTATTCTGGTATCGGGGAAAACCATCGCAGGCTTTTTTTTAATATATTTTATTGATTTTTTTTACAGAGAGGAGAGAAAGGGATAGGGAGTTAGAAACATCGATGAGAGAGAATCATCGATCAGCTGCCTCCTGCACACCTCCTACTGGGGATGTGCCCGCAACCAAGGTCCATGCCCTTGACCGGAATCGAACCTGGGACCTTTCAGTCCGCAGGCCGATGCTCTATCCACTGAGCCAAACTGGTTTTGGCCCCCAGAGCACTTTGAGAACAAAAGGGCTCCTGTCTGCCCATGCCTCTGGGGTTTGTGGGTATGGGCTGCTGTGGAGGCCCTGGGTCATTGTCAGGGGCCCTTAGCAAGCCTAGGGGTCCAGAGGTGAGCATCCCTTTCCAGACTGTCTGATGGCCACGTTTGGGGTGGAAAGGAAGGTGAGCCCTCTGAGCGCCCTGCCACCCATCCTCTGGCTCAGCTGTGTGGCCCTGGGCCTCCAGCCTGCAGGGATCTTACGGGAGCCTCTGTGGTGCTCTGACCCAAGCAGGAAGCAGGGGCCACGGGGTCGGCGTGGGGGTGGACAAGGAAGCAGGGACTGCATTGCTGGGGTGCCCAATGACTGGGTCTGCCTGTGGAGAGGGGGGAAAGTGGTTGAGAGGACCTTCAAGCCAGGGAGGGGTGGCCTGCGGAGGACAAGCAGCAGGCGTGGATGGACTGCACCCAGGAGCCCAGCCTCTCCCCCAGGCCCCCCAGGTGAACCCACAGGAGGAAGTGCCTCCCTGGACAAGGCCAGGACAGCATCTTTAGAGCCCAAGGCAAGACCCCAATCGGCATGGTAGCCCAGCTCACTTCCGTGCTTGGGCCTCGGGTACGGGAAGACCACGTGGTGAAGTGCTGGGTCACGTGGCCGGGTGTGTGTGTGGGGGGGTGCCTGTTGGCAGGTGCAGGAAATGTGGGCTCCAGCACTGAGTCTGAGACTCTAACAAAGGGCCTTGAGCCAGCCAGGTCGGAGTGATTCTCAGGGGCGGGGGCGGAAGGATAGCAGGAAAGTGTTGCTCACCGTTCAGGTAATGAGAGAGAAAGAAAGAAGTAACACCCTGTAGAAAGGAAGGGAGAGCCGAAACTGGTTTGGCTCAGTGGATAGAGCGTCGGTCTGCGGATTGAAGGGTCCCGGGTTCGATTCCGGTCAAGGGCATGTACATTGGTTGCGGGCACATTCCCAGTGGCGGGTGTGCCGGAGGCAGCTGGTCGATGTTTCTCTCTCATTGTTGTTCCTATCTTCCTATTCCTCTCCCTTCCTCTCTGTAGAAAAATCAATTAAAAAAAAAAAAAAAATATATATATATATATATATATAGGGGGGAGAAAACCACTATGATATTTTAGACGTCCAGGCCCACTAGTTCCAGGGACCGAGCAAGCTTGCTTAAAAGGGAACAATAGTTGGGAGGAGCCGAGACCGGTTTGGCTCAATGGATAGAGCGTTGGCTTGGGGACTGAAGGGTCCCGGGTTCGATTCCGGTCAAGGGCATGGACCTTGGTTGCGGGCATATCCCCAGTAGGGGGTGTGCAAGAGGCAGCTGATCAATGACTCTCTCTCATCGATATTTCTAACTCTCTATCTCTCTCTCTTCCTCTCTGTACAAAATCAATAAAATATATTTTAAAAAAAAAATTGTTGGGAGGAGCAGAGGATTCCCAGAAAAAAGGAGGAAAAAAGCCAACCAACCATCAAACAAAGAAAACAATAGACAAGGACTGGAAGCAGCCCTGTGGCCTGCGTGCCATCCTGGCTGTCCACAGTGAGCGAGGCCCTGCCCCCAGCCAGCTGGAGAGGAAGGCAGACAAAGCTATCTTGGGAGAGGGATTAGGGTGACACTGGTGTTAAACTGTCAGTGGGCGGAGACCAAAACATCGAAAGGGCTGGGATCAGCCAGACTATGGAAGGAGACCTGGTGGGGCCTCAGGATGGCAGGAGTATTAGCGAGTAAAGGAGAAAGTTCCTGGTCAGGAGAAAGCTCTACTTAAGATGAGACATGAGCGGAAACCGGTTTGGCTCAATGGGTAGAGCGTCGGCTTGGGGACTGAAAGGTCCCGGGTTCGATTCCGGTCAAGGGCATGTATGTACCTTGGTTGCGGGCATATCCCCAGTAGGGGGTGTGCAAGAGGCAGCTGATCAATGACTCTCTCTCATCGATGTTTCTAACTCTGTATCTCTCTCCCTTCCTCTCTGTACAAAAATCAATAAAATATATTTAAAAAAAAAAAAAAAAAAAAAAAAAGATGAGACATGGCAAGGCCAGGTGGCTCAGTTGGCTAGAGCAGCGGTCGGCAAACTGTGGCTCTTGAGCCACATGCAGCTCTTCGGCCCCTTGAGTGTGGCTCTTCCACAAAATACCACGTGCGGGCGTGCACGTACAGTGCGATTGAAACTTTGTGGCCCATGTGCAGAAGTCGGTTTTCGGCTCTCAAAAGAAATTTCAATCGTTGTGCTGTTGATATTTGGCTTTGTGAACTAATGAGTTTGCCAACTACTGGGTTAGAGTATCCTCCCAATATGCCAAGGTTTTGAGTTTGATCTCCAAGAATCAACCAATGAATTCATAAATAAGTGGAACAATAAGTCAATGTCTCTCTCTCTCTCTCTCTTTCTCTCTCTCCTCTTCCTATATCTCTCTAAAAAAAAGTAAATTAGCCGAAACCGATTTGGCTCAGTGGATAGAACGTCGGCCTGCGGCTGAAAGGGTCCCGGGTTCGATTCCGGTCAAGGGCATGTACCTTGGTTGCTGGCACATCCCCGGTAGGGGGTGTGCAGGAGGCAGCTGGTCTATGTTTCTTTCTCATCGATGTTTCTAACTCTCTATCCCTCTCCCTTCCTCTCTGTAAAAAATCAATAAATTTATATATATATATATATATATATATATATATATATATATATATATATTTTTTTTTTTTTAAATCAATTAAACCTGGCCAGCATAGCTTAGTGGTTGAGCATCCATCTATGAACCCAGAGGGCTCATGCCTAAGTTGTGGGCTCGATCGCTGATTGGGGGCATGCAGGAGGCAGCTGATCAGTGATTCTCTCTCATCATCGATGTTTGTATCTATCTCTCTCTCTCACTTCCTCTCTGAAATCAATTTTAAAAATGTTTTTTAAATTAAAAAAAAAAAAAAAAGGGATAGAGCAGTCAGTCAACAAAGAGCCAGAAGGTGGCAGTGTCTACCCAGGGAGGGGCGTAGGGCAGGGCGCCTGGCCGAGGACGTGTCCTTGACTCACCACAGCTAGTCACCAGGCGGGGCTGCCCCATTGCCCCTCTCCATGTGCCACACCTGCCAGGCCTCTCCCCCATGGCCCAGTCCCCGACTTGGTGGGCCTGTGACCAAGTGCCTCGTCAGTGACCTGTGTGACAGCTGGGGAGGCCCTGGCCTCTGAGATCTAAATAGACCATCTCCCACTCCCATCTCACAGGCAGTGGGACCCCCAGAATCCTCCTCACCATTTCCAGGGTCCAAGAGGGCTTGTTGCCTGGCCGGTGTGGCTCAGTGGTTGAGCGTCGACCTATGAACCAAGAGGTCACGGTTCAGTTCCCAGTCAGGCACATGCCTGGGTTGCGGGCTCAATCCCCAGTAGTGCAGGAGGCAACTGATCAGTGATTCCCTCTCATCATTGATGTTTCTCCCTCTCTCTCTCCCTCTCCCTTCCTCTTTGAAATCAATAAACATATATTAAAAAATAAAATAAAATAAAGAGGCTTGTTACCTAGTCCCCCTGCGGAGGGCTGTGCTGTTGACCTCCTAGCCCCTGCCTCTCAATGCCTGGTCCGGTCTCTTCTCTCTGCCATGTGCCTGAACTGAAAGTCAGTCTCTTAGCCAGGACTTCTCCTTGCAGAAGATACAGCTTGGGGGAAACAAACAGTTCAGAATGGAATATTATTGGTCCTGGTCTTTAAAAAGTCCTATGGAGCCCGGCCGGTGTGGCTCAGTGGATAGAACGTTGGGGGGGGCAGTTGGGGACAATCAGGCCAGCAGGCAGAGTGGTTAGGGGCGATCAGGCAGGCAGGCAGGCAGGCAGGTGAGCAGTTAGGAGCCAGCAGTCCCGCTTGCAAGAGGGATGTCTGTCAGTTTAGGCCCGATCCCTGTGCCAGTAGGTCATCCCCCGAGGAGTCCCAGATTGGAGGGGGTGCAGGCCAGGCTGAGGGACACACACCCCCCTTGCACCAATTTTGTGCACTGGGCCACTAGTGTGTGTGTGTATATATATATATATATATATTTTTTTTTTTTTTTAATTGCAGTTGATGTACACTATTATATTAATTTCAGATGGAAAACCGCATGATTAAACATTGATATAACTTCCAAAGTGATCACCCCAATAAACCTAGTACCCATCTGACACCATCCTATGTAATAAAGAGCTATTATGCTAATTAGACCAGAGGACAGAATGATTTTCCAGAATGACCAGTGGGCGGGGGTGGGGGGGTGGGCGCAGGGCCACGAGGCAACCAGAGCTGCGAAGTGCCTACTCTTCCACGGATTTCGTGCATGGGGCCTCTAGTATATACATAGCACACAGTAAAATGTAGGTGTCGCCAAAACCGGATTGGCTCAGTGGATAGAGCGTCGGCCTGCAGACTGAAAGGTCCCAGGTTCGATTCCGGTCAAGGGCATGGACCTTGGTTGCGGGCACATCCCCAGTAGGGGTTGTGTAAGAGGCAGCTGGTCGATGATTCTCTCTCATTGATGTTTCTAACTCTCTATCCCTTTCTCTTCCTCTCTGTAAAAAAATCAATAAAAGAAGAAAAAAAAGAAAAAAAGAAACAGATCAATGCTATAAAAATAAAATATAATAATAAAATGAAATGCAATGAAATGAAATAAAATAAAATAAATAAAATAAAATGAAATAAAATAAAATGTAGGTGTCCCTGCCACTGGGGATTCCTCGTTGGAATTTCTCCCAGGCTGTGACTCCTGCCATTTTGTCCTACTCACCCTCTTCCATTCCTTCCCACGTCTCCCTTGTATTCTCTCCTTTTAGAGTAGGGGTGTCGAACTCAATCAGAGAAGGGGCCAAAATCTAAAATCCAGCCTAAATCGCGGGCCGAATGGTTTACTGAACAGTCATAAACTGACAATGTCATAAACTGACAGCGGAGTGCAGTGATGACAGCGCGGTGCGGGCCACATTGCAAGGCCTGGCGGGCTGGATTTGGCCCGCGGGCCTTGTGTTTGACACATGTGTTTTAGAGGGTCCCTTTCTCCAAGTCCCTGTTAACAAACCCTGTTACAACAGTGTTTATTTCCTCGCGGTTAACCACCTCCCTTCAGCGATGTCCCTGGCACCTCCGCTGCCTCCACCAAAGTGGCTGATGGAGATATATTTTCCTTTTCGACGAAACTGTTCTCACCCTGCGGGCTGTGCCCAGGATTGCCATCTGGTGTGCGCGTTGCTCTCCCGAGAGGCCAGCCAGCCGTCCAAGTCCTCAGAGGAGCCTCCGCGCTCCGCTCCACCAGCTGCCAGGCTGCGGGCGGGCCTGGGAGCCCCGGGAGGGGATCTGTTTGGGGGGGAAGGAGGGAAGTCCTCTTTGAGCAGCCCCTTGGCAGCCTGCCAACAGCCCCTGCTGGCCACGCTCCATCTGTCTGAGTATCACAGACCAGACCTCGCTGGGATGTGCGGGGTCTGGGGAGGAAACAGATCGATGATGGCCAAGCAGGGGTCCTCAAACTTTTTAAAGTGGGGGCCAGATCACGGTCCCTCAGAGAGCTGGAGGGCCGGACTATATGAACTACTAATTCCCACTGTAACACCTCGGCTGCGCTCACTGCCCAAAAAACCTGGCGGGCCGGATCAGACTCCTCTGCAGGCCCCATGTGGCCCGCGGGCCGTAGTTTGAAGACCCCTGGCCAAGAGTGTTGTGTGTGTGTGTGTGTGTGTGTGTGTGTGTGTGTGTGTGTGTAGATGCCCCTGGAGAGGTCCGAGGTCAGGGAGAAGAGGGATGAAAATGAAAGATGAACCCTAACCGGTTTGGCTCAGCAGATAGAGCATCGGCCTGCGGACTGAGAGGTCCCAGGTTCGATTCCGGTCAAGGGCATGTACCTTGGTTGCGGGCACATCCCCAGTAGGAGGTGTGCAGGAGGCAACTGATGGATGTTTCTCTCTCATCATTTCTAACTCTCTATCCCTCTCTCTTCCTCTCTGTAAAAAAATCAATAAAATATATATTTAAAAAAAAAGAAAGTTGAGAGGGAAGACCAGAAGCCCTGACGGTGGGTGGATAGGACAAGGAATCAGACGTGTTCCAGGCACAGATCTCCAGAGCCAGGCAGAGGGCACGGTGAGAGTCTTCAGAACAAAAACTGCCGCTTGGAAAGCACTCACCATGCGCCAGGCACTGACAGTGACAGTAGCCACAAGGGTGATCGCTCTGTGCCAGGCGTCATTTCAAGCCAGACTGTCTGATAGGCCCACGGTGATACAGTGCAGGCCACGGGGCCACTGTACGCATTCTACTAGCTACGTGTTATTTTCTTTCCTTGTTACTCCTCACCCAAGGATATATTCCCATGTATGTTTAGAGACTGGAAAAGAGTGGGAGCCCAAACCAGTGTGGCTCAGTGGTGGAGCATCGACCTATGAACCAGGTCACGATTCCATTTCCGGTCAAGGGTCATGCTTGGGTTGTGGGCTCGATCCCTACTGTGGGGCGTGCAGGAGGCAGCCAATCAACGATTCTCTCTCATCATTGATGTTTCTGTTTCTCTCTCTCTCTCTCTCTCTCTCTCTCCCCCCACCCTCTTTCTCTCTGAAAGCAATAAAAAATAAAATAAAATAATTTTTTTTTAAAAGAAAGGAGAAGAAGAAATCAAGAGGGAAAAACATTAATGTGAGAGAGGCACATCAATTGGTTGCCTCCTGCATGCACCCCAACGGGGGCCTGGGATCAAGCTTGCAACAAAGGTACATGCCCTTGACCGGAATAAAACCCAGGACCCTTTGGTCCAGGGGTCTTCAAACTACGGCCCCGCGGGCCACATGCGGCCCGCAGAGGAGTCTGATCCGGTCCGCCAGGTTTTTTGGGCAGTGAGCGCAGCCGAGGTGTTACAGTAGGAATTAGTAGTTCATATAGTCCGGCCCTCCAGCTCTCTGAGGGACCGTGATCTGGCCCCCACTTTAAAAAGTTTGAGGACCCCTGTTAACTAGACGTATTGGAGTGATCATAAGTTATATCAATGTCTAAGCACATGGTTGACCACCTTAAACTAATATAATAATGTGCATCAACTGTAACTAAAAAATAAAAATTATTTCGTTATTTTTAAATTTTATTGATTTCAGAGAGGAAGAGAGAGGGAGAGAAAGAATCATTGATCAGCTGCCTCCTGCATTACCCCCTACTGGGGATCAAGCCACAACCCGGGCATGTGCCCTGACCAGGAATTGAACCCGGGACCCTTCAGGCCACAGGCCAATGCTCTATCCACTGAGCCAAACCGGCTAGGGCTAAATTTTTTTTTAAAATGAAATAGGCCCAACTGGTGTGGCTCAGTGGTAACAATAAAAATTATTTTTAAAAATGAGCATTTCAGATGTTCAGCAGGTGTGTGCAGCTGGTGGCTACTCTACCGGACAGAGTAATTTATCAATAGATACATTCATTCAAATGTACCGCTTTGGCTACATTCATTCATTGAGTCCCCATCCCCATGCTTTTGTGACCCTCATTTTACAGATGAGAAATGTTAAACACTGGAAGAAAACAGCTGAGCCGGGATCTGAACCGCCAAGCTCAGGTAAGTGTGGGTCCAGAATCAGGCCTCCCAAACTGTCTGAAGACCCTGTTTCCCTCCACGTACGGTCATATTCTGTGGTACTGGGGGTTAGGATATCCACATGGGAATTTGGGGGGACTCATTTCAGCCCACAACACAAAGGTTACATTTTTGTGATTACCAAAAGCAACATAGGTCCACCACAGAAAATTTGGAAACTTCAGCAATGAAGGCACTAAGGTTAGTGGCTCTGCAGAGATTGCATTGATTGTTTTATCAAAGGGTCTACAAAGGTTAGCAGTGAGAGCTCAGATTTAGAAGGAAAATTTTAAAAATATTTTTTATTGCCGAAACCAGTTTGGCTCAGTGGATAGAGCGTTGGCCTGTGGACTGAAGGGTCCCAGGTTCGATTCGAGTCAAGGGCATGTACCTTGGTTGTGGGCACGTCCCCAGTGGGGGGCCTGCAGGAGGCAGCTGATCGATGACTCTCTCATTGATGTTTCTGGCTCTCTATCTCTCTCCCTTTCTCTCTGTAAAAAATCAATAAAATATGTTTAAAAATATGTATATGTATTTTTTAAATTGATTTTAGAAAGAAAGGGGGAGGGAGAGAGAGATAGAAACATCAGTATTGAGAGAGAATCATGGATTGGCTGCCTCCTGCCCACCCCCCACTGGGGATCAAGCCTACAACCCGGGCATGTGCCCTTGACCAGAATCGAACTCAGGACCCTTCAGTCCACAGGCCAACACTTTATCCACTGAGGCAAACTAGGTAGGGCTAGAAGGAAATTCTTACCAGGTGTTCTGGTTAATAATGGTGGGTTTTGTAATAAAAAAAAAAAACCAAAACAAAAAAACCATTGCCAAAACCGGTTTGGCTCAGTGGTAGAGCGTCGGTCTGCGGACTGAAAGGTCCCGGGTTCGATTCCGGTCAGGGGCATGTACATTGGTTGCGGGCACATCCCCGGCAGGGGGTGTGCAAGAGGCAGCTGGTCGATGATTCTCTCTCATCGACATTTCTAGCTCTCTATCTCTCTCCCTTCCTCTCTGTAAAAAATTAATAAAATATATTTTTTAAAAAACCACAATAATTTTAAGAGACGCATCAAAAGTGCTTTATTCAAAGTAATGTCCATCACTAGCTACACATTGCCTCCATCTTTCAGGTAATTTGTGGGTACCGTCCCAATAGAACTTTTCTTGTTTTGAGGCAAACCATTCAGAGACCCCGTTTTCCACTTCTTATGTTTTGAAGTGCTGCTCAGAAAGTGCGTGTGCCATTGATCGGAACAAGTGATAATCTAAAGGAGCAAAATCTGGTGAATACAGAGAGTGGGTTAATACTTCCCAGGCAAGATCTTTTAACGTGTCTTTAACTGGTTTTGAAGTGTGTGATGGTGTGTCATCATGAAGCAAAATTACTTTGCGGTGTCTTCTGGCACATTCTGGTCGTTTCACGATCAAAGCGTGGTTTAAATTGATTATTTGTTGTCGGTAGCGATCAGTATTAATGGTTTCACCTGGTTTTTGAAGCTCATAATACACCACGCCTTCCTGATCCCACCAAACACAGAGCATTGTCTTCTTTCCGAAACGATTTGGCCTTGCAGTCAATGTTGATGGTTGCCCGGGATTAATCCATGATTTTGCACGTTTGGCATTCTCAAAATAAATCTACTTGTCATTGCCAGTCTCAATTCCATGCAAAAAATGCTTTCTTTCGTGCCATTGAAGCAACATTTTACTGATGACTTTCCGGTTTTCCATTTGTCTTTCATTCAGTTGATGGGGCACCCATTTTCCTTCCTTTAAAATCTTTCCCATTGCTGTGAATGATTGGAAATTGTTTGCTGAGCAACATTTAGTCTTTCTGCAAGTTGTTTTTGAGTTTGAGACGCATCTTCATCCAATAATGCTTGTAATTACTGGTCTTCCAAACTTTCAGTTGACCTGAACATTCTTTGTCTTTCACATTGAAATCATCACTTTTAAAACATTTAAACCATCATTCACAAGTATCGTGAGATGGAGCATGTCCACCATAAGCTGCCTGAAGTATAGGATAACTTTTCTTCAAAATAAAGCAATGAATTAAAACTTCCCTCAAATACTCTTTTTTTTCCCCCACGAAATTCAACATTGTTAAGCGTAAAAATATCTATGATGTGAACACCTTCAGCAAATTTGACAAGTGAAGTTTTTTTTTTTATAATAAAGGATCCACCTTTTTTTTTTTTTAATATATTTTATTGATTTTGTACAATGAAGAAGGGAGAGAGATAGAGAGTCAGAAACATCGATGAGAGAGAGTCATCGATCAGCTGCCTCTTGCACACCCCCTACTGGGGATATGCCCACAACCAAGGTACATGCCCTTGACCGGAATCGAACCCGGGACCTTTCAGTCCCCAAGCCGACGCTCTATCCATTGAGCCAAACCGGTCCTGGCACAAGTGAAGTTTTGAAGCTTGCTGTCAATACAACAAAATAGCATACATTATCAAATCCCATATATCTATACTAATAAAAGAGTGACATGCTAATTGAGTACCTGCACCATGCCCACCAGCCAATCAGGAGTGAGCATGCAAATCAACCCACCAAAGATGGTGGGTTGATTTGCATGCACAGGCTCGAGTGGCTGGGGGCTGGGGGATGGGGGATGCAGGTGCTCTGAACCACTCCAGCCGCTCTGGGCGCCTCTGGGCAGTGTGGGAAGGTGGAAAGGTGACTGGCCAGAGCGGAGGCAGTGCCAGCAGCCAGGGGAAGGAAGGCCCGTTCTTACATGAATCTTCATGCCTTGGGCCTCTAGTATCAACATATGTGTAACTCCATCTATTGAAAAAAATCCACATTATTAATTGGTATACCTAGTAGAAGAAAGCACTCAAAGATGAGCAAGTCGTAACATCTCCCAGAAGGCACTGCGATGTGAACTAAGCTGGGGGTTTAGGTCATGGGGCAGGGAGTTATATTTTCCCTTATTCCATCTTCCTATCCAACTGGATTTCCCCACATTTTCTTTAATGAGCATATATTACCTGTTATAACGGGGGAAGCAGACCTAACTGCTATAGAACACTGCCACAGAGGACCACTGAAAGGAGCTTTTTGTTCGGTTCAGAGAGAGAGAGATGATGAAAGACAGAGCAGGCCTGTTGCTAGGAGCCGAGGGGATGGGGGGACACGGGCGGAGGCCACAGAAGATGGGAACCCGAGGGCATTGGGGCTTTGCCATCCAGACCTGGCGGAGGAGGCTGGCTGGCGAGTGAGCATGGGCAGGAAGGACTGAGTCTTGGGGGGGTGGGGGGGTTTGCCAGTGAGCGCCTGGCTCTGTGAAGGAAGGCCCCTTGGCCCGGACTAATTACATCCTGGCTGCTGAGGAGGAGGCTGAGTCACTGCCAGCGGCCTTTGCAAAATTACCAATGGAAACTGAGAGGGAAGGAGGTTGGAGAGGGTGAAAAGGCCACCCCTGCTTTGGAAAGAGAAGAAAGCAGAGAGACTTCCGGATGCTGGGCTGGAGGGCAGAGCGAGAGAAGAGGGGGGGACGCGAGCGGCCCCAGAAAAGGGAGGGATGATGCCTGGGAACCGAAATGGGCTCAGCAGCCCAGCCCCGGGCCCACCTCGTGATCTTCGAAACACTGGTGTCTGTTTAATTTTTTAAAAAAATATATTTTTAGCCAAAACCGGTTTGTCTCAGTGGATAGAGCGTCGGCCTGTGAACTGAAGGGTCCCAGGTTCGATTCCGGTCAAGGGCATGTACCTTGGTTGCGGGCACATCCCCAGTAGGGGGTGTGCAATTGGCAGCTGATCAATGACTCTCTCTCATCTAACTCTCTATCTCTCTATCTCTCTAGATGTTTCTAACTCTCTATCTCTCTCCCTTCCTCTCTGTACAAAAATCAATAAAATATATATTTTAAAAAAAAGGCAGCTGATCGATGTTTGCGCTCATCGATGTTTCTAACACTCTATCCCTCTCTCTCTTCCTCTCTGTAAAAAAAACAATAAAATATATTTAATTATATATATATATATATATATATATATATATATATATATATAATTGTTTTCAGAGAAGGAGGGAGAGGGAGAGAGAGAAATATCAATAATGAGAGAGAATCATTGATCAGCTGCCTCCTGCATGCCCCACACTGGGGATCGAGCCCCACAATCGGGCGGTGTGCCCTTGACCGGGAAATCAAACCTTGACCTCCTGGTTCATAGGTCGATGCTCAACCACTGAGCCACACCAGCTGGACCTTCCGCTCTTCCTTGTGCCCATCTGCCTCAGGGGATGCTGACCCCCACACCCCAGGTGCCACCCCCATTGTCCCCAGGGGAACCTAGTCCCCCTGAAGGCACTTGGTTCAGGAAAGGGCATGGGAACCAGTGGTGACCAATATTCTGAGAAGTCCAGGGAGACGAAGGGGTGACTTCCGGGACAGGTTTCCTCCTTCCCCAAAGAAAGCCATACTGTCGCCGGCACCGGTTTGGCTCAGTGGATAGAGTGTCGGCCTGCAGACTGAAAGGTCCCGGGTTCGATTCCAGGCAAGGGCATGTACCTTGGTTGCGGGCACATCCCCAGTGGGGAGTGTGCAAGAGGCAGCTAGTTGATGATTCTCTCTCATCGATGTTTCTAACTCTCTATCCCTCTCTCTTCCTCTCTGTGAAAAATCAATAAAATATATTTTAAAAAGAAAAAGAAAAGAAAAGAAAGCCATACTGTCAATTAGGACTGTTTTTTTAAAAAATATATATTATTGATTTTTAACAGAGAGAAAGGGAGAGAGATAGAGAACTAGAAATGTCAATGAGAGAGAAACATCGACCAGCTGCCTCTTGCACACCCCCTACTGGGGATGTGCGCGCAACCAAGGTATATGCCCTTGACCGGAATCGAACCCGGGACCTTTCAGTCCGCAGGCCCACGCTCTTCCACTGAGCCAAACCGGCTTTGGCAGGACTGTTTTTATCAGCAAGTAGCAGGACACCCCCTCTCGCTGCACACACCCTGAGAAGGGGTGGGGTGTTTTTAAAATATATTTCAGAGAGGAAGAGAGAGAGAGAGATAGGAACATCAATGATGAGAGAGAATCATTGATCGGCTGCACCGAGCCTGCAACCCAGGCATGTGCCGGGCCCCTGACTGGAATCCAACCCAGGACCCTTCCATCTATAAGCTGATGCTCTAACCACTGGGCAACATGGCTAGGCCAGCTCTTCTTATCTATGGGAGAAGCAGGAAAGGGAGCCTGGAGCTGGCAACTAGGATGAGATTAGCCACAGATAGGACGCAGCCCTCCTGATTCCTCCACCTCTCAATGCCCCAGGCCAGCGGCTGTCACCTTGGTTTCAGCGCCCGCAAGACAGACAGACAGACAGAACCTGTGCCCGAGAGCAGCAACCCAGATGAGCCACGCCAGTAGAGACCCGTTTCTCATAAAAGGCAACACTAGTAGCCCTTCAGCAGATGGGAAAATGCTCAGCTCCTCTCACAATAGAAGCAATTAAAATGGAAATAGCACGGCGATACCGCACCGCGCCTATCAGATTGGCAAACGTCCACGTGTCTGACAGCACATTCTGCCGGTGAGACTGTGGGGAAGCAGGAGTGGGGAAAAATGGCCCAATCCCTCAAGGACCCTTTATGTCCCCAGCGGGATGCCATAGCCACAGACCTGAAAGCCCACCCCTCCCCTGGGGCTTCTGGCAATAAATGTCCCCACTGGCTCAGCCAGATTCCGCAGGGTTTCTGTTACCTGGACCAAATAATATACCCTGTCTCTCTCTCCCTCACCCCCACCTCCAAGCTCAGCAGCCAAGAGGTTCTGTCTGGAAGCCAGATCACAGAATCTAACCTGGGCCCTTGAGTGAGAAGCCAAATCCAAGCAGGTCCAGGTCCGAGGTCATCCTAAAGGTAAGGTGACCAGACTGTCCCGCCAAAAGCGGGAAGTCTAGTCACCTTTACCTTAAGGGCAGTCCCTCCCTGGGGCCTGGCCCTGAGCCAAGCCCATTCCTGAAACAGTGGGTGTGCCCTGCCCAGGGCGACCTTCATCCCATGGTCATGAGAGGGGGCTGCTTCTGAGTGGTTAGAAGTCCTGGGGCAGTGGTCGGCAAACTCATTCGCCCACAGAGCCAAATACCAACCGCACAACGGTTGACATTTCTTTGGAGAGCCCCATTTTGTAAACCTGAACGTCTAACGCCACTTCTTCAACACAGACTCGCCCAGGCCGTGGTGTTTTGTAGAAGAGCCACACTCCAGGGGCCAAAGAGCCGCCTGTGGCTCTCGAGCCACGGTTTGCCTACCACTGTCCTGGGGGAAATCCAAATGCAGATATAAGCCAAAGAGTTAGAAATGGACTGGTAATGCCAAAACCGGTTTGGTTTGGTTCAGTGGATGGAGCGTCGGCCTGTGGACTGAAAGGTCCCAGGTTTGATTCCGGTCAAGGGCATGTGCCTTGGTTGCGGGCACATCCCCAGTAGGGGGTGTGCAGGAGGCAGCTGATCCGATGTTTCTCTCTCATCAATGTTTCTCTCTCTCCCTCTCCCTTCCTCTCTGTAAAAAATCAATGAAATAGATAGATAGATAGATAGATAGATATAAAAAACAATCACAGTTAACAGAGCATGATTCATATTTCTTACAATTCTAGCCCATCTCCCCAGTATTCTCTTCCCACCCCTCTCATTTCTTCACCTGCTGTCCTCATGCTTCCAGCTGTTTGGTGCAGCTGGTCGTCTTCAGTTGAATTTCCTTCTCATGGGCGCTTTCCTGGTTCCCTCATTCCCCACCGGCAGTGAGTAAACTGGCGTTCTGTTTGTCTTTAATCGAATAATCGCTAGCGGAGCATAGACAGGCCCAGAGGAATTCCGCCTCCCCACGCCCCACATTCCTCACTAATAACCTTAGACAGCTGACTCCTTCTGCCCTCCAGCCACTCGGCTCCCATCGTGCAGCTCAGTGTCCATGCCCTCTGGGCTGCACCGCGGGACTTCCAGGCTGGTCACAGGCAGAGTAGACGGCTGGCACGTGTGTGTGCTGCAGCCTCATCCGTGGGCACGTCTGTGCCAACCCTGCCCAAGTGCTCTCTGCTGCAGTGAAACGGAGATCCCTTCTGATATGCAGGCAGGGCCTGGACAGAGGTGTAATCAGTAGTACCCCAACCAAGGTTGTACAGTACTGGCAAGGGGTACCCGGATGCCCCAACGTACACAGCTTTACGTCTGCTAGGGCTATGGTCGGCAAACTGCGGCTCACGAGTCACATGTTGCTCTTTGGCCCCTGGGGTGTGGCTCTTCCACAAAATACCACAGCCTGGGAGAGTCTGTTTTGAAAAAGTGGTGTTAGAAGAAGTTTAGGTTTTAAAAAGTTGGCTCTCGCTGAAACCGGTTTGGCTCAGTGGCTAGAGCGTTGGCCTGCAGACTGAAGGGTCCCAGGTTCAGTTCTGGTCAAGGGCGTGTACCTCGGTTGCGGGCACATCCCCAGTAGGAGGTGTGCAGAAGGCGTTTCTCTCTTATCAGTGTTTCTAACTCTCTGTCCCTCTCCCTTCCTTTCTGTTAATCAGCTTAACAATAACCCACAACCTTCAGACCAACTTCCCTTCCTCTCTGTAAAAAATCAATTAAAAAATATATATAAATAAACGTGGCTCTCAAAAGAAATTTCAGTCGTTGTACTGTTGATATTTGGCTCTGTTGACTAATGAGTTTGCTGCCCACTGTGCTAGGGGCAGTGAGAGGTGTACAAGGGGCCCCGTATCCCCCGAAATGTTTGTTGTTTGTTGTTTGTTGTTATTTTTTATATTTTTAAAAATTGATTTCAGAGAGGAAGGGAGAGGGAGAGAAACATAGAAACATCAACGATGAGAGAGAATCATGGATTGGCTGCCTCCTGCACACCCCCTACTGGGGATCAAACCTGCAACCTGGGCATATACCTTTTGACGGGAATCGAACCTGGGACCCTTCATTCCGCAGTCCGATGCTCTATCCACTGAGCCAGACCGGCTAGGGCCCTGGTGGTGTTTGATCGTGTGGTTCCGGTTGGATCACGGGCAGCCTGGTGGTGGGCAGAGGGAAGCTGGGAGAGACCCGTGGGGTCTTTGGCAAGGGCGCAGCACGCAGAGTCGGTCCAGCCTGACCTCCATGCTGAGGGGCTAGAATGGTTGCGTCTCCAAAGATGGGTAGATGCTGGCTTCCTCCTTGACATCGCTCCAGCCCCCGGAAGGCCTCCGTCCGTGGGCCTGGCCCGCTCCCAGGCTCCTCTCAAGCTCTGTTTGCTGCAAGCATCCTGCCATCAGCCTCCCACCCACCCACCCTGGTTCTTGCCCTTGGCACATACATGCCTGTTGCGTTTACTCTGCCGTCGATCTGTGGTTGTCTGCAGGTCGTGTCATGTGTGGGTGTTGTGTCTAAGGTGGATCCAGGCCCCCGAGATCGCAATCTGTCTCAGGTCGGTCGTGTCGGACTCGCCATCGTCCCCACACAGACACACACCACCACCCACGAGAATGTAAACAGGGCGTGGCGTTACGTATCGCAGACAGAAATGCTTGTAAATGCGTTCCCATCACCAGCCACTCCCGGGCTGGCCCCCAACGGTAAACAAACACAAACACGATGGAGGTGAAAAGCTGCGCGTTCAGCCGAAACCTGTTTGGTTCAGTGGATAGAACCAGTTGGCCTGCGGACTGAAAGGTCCCAGGTTCGATTCCGGTCAAGGGCATGGACCTTGGTTGCGGGCACATCCCCAGTGGGGGGGGGGGGGGTGTGTGTGCAGGAGGCAGCTGATCGATGATTCCCTCTCATCGATGTTTCTGACTCTCTATCCCTTTCTCTTCATCTCTGTAAAAAAAAACCAACAATAAAAAATATATATATATATTTTTAAAAAGCTGCATGTTCAGAGCCCAGGAATGTCTACATTCCTCTGCTTGGACATTTCATTTAGCCCAGGAGGCATCTGCTTGCCCTTGATGGAGCTGTTAGAATGACAAAGCGGCAGGAGGCCATGTGGCGTCACTGCATGGAACTGTCTGACCCAGAGAGACCCTTTCATGGAGTCGGCAAGTCACTAAGACAGCCGTGTCCAGACATCTCCTTCTTCTGCCTCCGCATATACGTGTTCCGAGAAATCAGTCAGAAAAATTCCCTTGGGAAATCTGAAACAGCTTTTTCCAAAAGTCTTTACTATGAGATTCCTTGACAGAGCAGTCTGTCTAATTGGAATGATTTAGTTGTGTGCTTGGCTCTTCAAAAGATATATTTAAAAAAAAAAAAAAAACTTTTATTGAGTTTATTTATAGTTCAGACAGGAAGGGAAAGGGAGAGAGAAACATCAAGAAGGAGAGAGAATCATGGATCAGCTGCCTCTTGCACACCCCCTTTCTGGGGATCAAGCTCACAACCCGGGCATGTGCCCTGACTGGGAATCGAACCTGTGACCTCCTGGTTCACAGGTTGACGCTCAACCACTGAGCCACACTGGCTGGGCTGATATTTTCTTCTTTAAAAAATTTAACAGGCTGGCCGAAACCGGTTTGGCTCAGTGGATAGAGCATCGGCCTTCAGACTGAAAGGTCCCAGGTTCGATTCTGGTCAGGGGCATATACCTTGGTTGTGGGCACATCCCCAGTGGGGGTTGTGCCAGAAGCAGCTGATCGATGATTCTCTCTCATCAATGTTTCTAACTTTCTATCCCTCTCTCTTCCTCTCTGTAAAAAATCAATAAAATATATTTAAAAAAAATTTTAGCAGGCTGTCTTGGCTCGGTGGTTGAGCATTGACCTATAAGCCAGGAGGTTGGGTCACAGATCATTTTGTGGTAGGGGCTTATGCCTGGGTTGCACATACCCAGGTTGCGGGCTCGATTCCCACTGAGGGGCGTGCAGGAGGCAGCTGATCGGTGGTTCTCTCTCATCATTGATGATTCTCTCTCTCTCTTCCTAAGTCAATAAAAAAAATATTCTAAAAAAATAAACAGCCGAAACCGGTTTGGCTCAGTGGATAGAGCGTCGGCCTGCGGACTGAAGGGTCCCAGGTTCGATTCAGTCAAGGCCATGTACCTTGGTTGTGGGCCCATCCCCAGTGGGGGGGGTGCAGGAGGCAGCTGGTCGATGATTCTCTCTTGTCAATGTTTCTGACTCTTTGTCCCTCTCTCTTCCTTTCTGTGGAAAATCAATAAAATATATTTAAAAATAAATAAATATAAATAAATAAAAATTAAAGGCAAATTTGTAGTGTCCAAAAAGACCAAGGTGCAGGGTGGATTATGGCCACAAGAGGGCGCCGTCTGCCTAGTCCTGGACCAAGGAGCTAAGTATGGTGACACAGGCTGAGCCCAGCCTCAGCCTAGGCACTTGAACCCCCTCCCTCAGGCCCAGGTGCCAGGGCTGCGGTGGCCACCAGACCTTTTCTGCTATTCCGGCAGCTCCCGCAGCGGGTGTATGTCTGCGGAGGGCCACGAGTGGTCAGGCCGGGGAGGAGGGCCTATGTAAATTACAGGCTGGGAAGAAGTGCCGCGCTGGCAGCTGGGTCCAGGAGCCAGGAGGGCGGTGGTGTCTGGGGCATGACCTTGGGTGCTGTGGCGCTGATTAGGGTGCTGGGTGGAGTCTGGGCTGGGTATGGCAACCACAACAGAGATGGGGGGGCCACACAGGGAGGCTGAAGCCAGCCCGTCCCCGTCTGGGCCTGTGTGATGTGGCCCAAGCAAAGTCCACATCTCTCACTGAGGTCCTCTGTGGCCTGGCTTCAACCTCCCTTCCTCGGCGTCACCTTCTCTAAAAGTAGCTCCTCTCCAGTGGCCCGCCTTTCCCCCAGATGACTCATACTTAACCTCATTCATTCGTTCATCCTTTCACTCATTCGTACGGGCAGTAAACACTTATTTTTTAATCATTTTTTTAAATATATTTTTATTGCCCTGACCGGTTTGCTCAGTGAATAGAGCGTCGGCCTGCGGACTGAAGGGTCCCGGGTTCGATTCCGGTCAAGGGCATGTACCTTGGTTGCGGGCACATCCCCAGTGGGAGGGGAGGGGGGTGTGCAGGAGGCAGCTGATCGATGTTTCTCTCTCGTCAATGTTTCTAACTCTCTATCCCTCTCCCTTCCTTTCTGTAAAAAAATCAATAAAATATATTACATATATATATATATATATATATAGAGAGAGAGAGAGAGAGAGAGAGAGAGAGAGAGAGAGAAAGAGAGGGAGAGAGAGAGAGACTTCAGAGAGGAAGGGACAGGGAGAGGGAGATTGAAATACCAGTACTGAGAGAGAATAGTTGATCGGCTGCCTCCTGCACATCCACGCTGAGAATCGAGCCCACAACCTGGGTGTGTGATCTGACCGCAAATGGAACCATGACCTCCTGGTTCATAGGTTGGTACTCACCGCTGAGTCACGCCAGCTGGTCAATAAACATATATATATATATATATATAATTTATTTTTTATTTTTTATTTTTACAGAGGAAGAGAGAGGGATAGAGAGTCAGAAACATCGATGAGAGAGAAACATCGATCAGCTGCCTCTTGCACGCCCCCCACTGGGGATGTGCCCGCAACCAAGGTACATGCCCTTGACCGGAATCGAACCCGGGACCCTTCAGTCTGCAGGCTGACGCTCTATCCACTGAGCCACACCGGTTTTGGCAGTAAACACTTATTGAGCGCCCACGGTACCCAGGCACTAGGAAGACACAAGACATTGTCTGTTCCTTCAGGGTTCACTGCCTACTTATTCCTCCACGACCTTGTTTATGCTTTCCTCCCCGTCCTTCTCCGCCTGGACACATTGTCCCTTCCCTCGGTGACCTCCTCCAGCCTCTCAACTCCAGGAAGTCCCTTCTGATGACTCCCCAGCGAGGAGAGGGACGTGGTCTGTCTGGGTCACGGCCATACCCTAAGTGGGTGACAAGTAAGGGCTGAGTCAGTATTTGTTGACGTGAACGAATGAGGTGTGCTTGTCTGGGTTAAAACTTTCACTTGGCAAGTCCTCAAGCCTGCCCCGTGACATCTCTCCTACTGCTCTGTGGTGTTTATGGCCTGGTGGTTGGGTGAGGCAAGGAATGAATACACAGGAATTTATTGGTTCATTGAACCACACCACCAGGGGATGATGGGTAGGCGGAGCCTGCCTTAGGGATCACAGGAATCCGGGAGTCCTGATGGCTCCTCTCCTGCCACTCATCTTGTCCCCAGCTCCGATGTTTACCTCCTGGGAAAGCTCCAATAGACTTGTATATATATATGTGTGTGTGTATATATATATATATATATATATATATATATATATATATTATTGATTTTTCACAGAGAGGAAGAGAGAGGGATAGAGAGTCAGAAACATCGATGAGAGAGAAACATCAACCAGCTGCCTCCTGCACACCCCCCACTGGGGATGTGCCCGCAACCAAGGTACATGGCCTTGACCGGAATCGAACCCGGGACCTTTCAGGGATGGGCTGTGGGCAATCAGGGTGGGGTGGGCCGATTGGGGGTGGGGCCAGTCTGGGGGTTGGCTGGCCACCCCACCCTCGATGGGGCCAGTTTGCTGGCCGCACTCGGTGTCATGGCTACCGGTCATTCAGGTCATTACCGTGTTCTGGTTGCTGGCTTTTTAATCATATAGAGAGATGATTTCTTTGGTGAGGAAACTGAGGCTGAGCAACAGTCACGTGCCAAAGGTCACGGAGCTGTGGGACGTGGGGAGGAGGGTGGCAAGATGTGTCAGGCTTGGGAGCCAGGCACCAGAGGCCGTGAGCACCTCAAATCACTCCATCTGCACGGCCGTCCGCTGAGGTCAGAATCAGATGACAGGCTTGGTCACATGCACGTGTGTGTGCCGTGTCTCAGGTCACAGAGGCACGTGGGGACTGGGTGTGTTGAGTCCGAAGCCCAGGCTGTTGTTATTTCCTTATACTGCGTGACCTCGCACGGGTTATGGTCCCTCGGTGTGCCTCTGTTTCCCAATCTGTGTAATGGGCGTGATGATAGTTCTTGCCTCACACGGGTCAGGTGCGAGGGTTAAACGAAATGACACCCGCGTGGAGCCAGAGCGCCCGAGGCGGAGGCTGTTATTGTTGTTGTTGTCCTTGTAACACCACGAGACCGAGACCGCCCTCAGGGCCATCCCGCCGGGCCACCAGATCTCGTGGGAGCCCCGGCCAGGCCCAGGTGCAGGGGCCTGGGAAAGTCCGCCACAGGAATAAAGGGAACAAAGGCTCCAGGTGCTGGGCTGGTGCTTTGTCTGGCTGCGGGCCCGCTTCCTGCTGGATCAGGTTGCTCTCTCCGCTGGCTGGGCCCGGAGACCCGCCCCTCCTCCCTGCCCCTGCCAGCTGAGGGCGGAGGGCTGGGCCTGGCAGTGCGGACGAGGCCCAGCTGGGCGATGCGTTTTCTTTTTTAAAAATATATTTTATTGATTTTTTACAGAGAGGAAGGGAGAGGGATAGAGTGCTAGAAACATCCATCAACTGCCTCCTGCACCACCCCCCCCACACACTGGGGATGTGCCCGCAACCAAGGTACATGTCCTTGACCGGAATCGAACCCGGGACCCTTTAGTCCGCAGGCTGACACTCTATCCACTGAGCCACACAGGTTTGGGCTGGGCGATGCATTTTCTATCCCGAGCCCAGGCTGTGGGTCTCAGCAGCTGAGACCCAAGCAGGAAGCCTCGGGCACTGGCCCCCCTCCCAGCCCTTGCGGCCTCAGTGAAGACCCCTCCAGTCCTCCCCTGGTGGGGTGGCCTTGGGAGCAGAGGCCGGGGTTCAGAGGCAGGGATCCGCATGCCAGCCCAGGAACGGAGCAGGAGGGTGACCCCCTACCAGCTGCCTGTGTAAACGCTGCGTCTCAGTTCTGCTAGCACGTAGGTTCCAACCTTGGGGCTGGTTCATGGCTTCGGCTCTTGCAGGCCCTCAATTTTTTCTGGGATGCCCAACATGGCCTGTATTCCCAATGGAGGCTGATCTTTGTTTTCCCCCCTTTGGTTGCCTGTAGCCTATTTATTTTATTTTATTTTTTATTGATTTTTAACAGAGAGAAAGGGAGAGAGATAGAGAGCTAGAAACGTCGATGAGAGAGAAACATCGACCAGCTGCCTCCTGCACAACCCCTACCGCGGATGTGCCCACAACCAAGGTACATGCCCTTGACCGGAATTGAACCTGGGACCCCCCAGTCCGCAGACCCACGCTCTATCCACTGAGCCAAACTGGTTTCGGCTGTTGTTTTGTTTTTTAAATAATTCTTACTTGTTGAAAGTATTACATATGTTTCCCCTTTTTCTCTCTTTCGGGCCCCCTCCAGCCTGCCTCCCTCCCATCCCACCCCCGCCAGGCCCTCACCACCCCACTATGTCCATGGGCCATGCGTATATGCATACAAGGTTTTTGGTTGATTACCTCCCACCCACCCACCCTCCCCCCCCTTCCCTCCGACATTCCTCACTCTGCTTCCATGTCTCTGGGTCCGCTCCGCTTCGTTCATCATTTTATTTCATTGATAAAAGATTCCACATCTGAGTGCCATCCTGTGCCGCTTGTCTTTCTCTGGCGGACTTATTGCACTTAGCGCGATGCCCTCCAGGTCCGGAGGGCGACCTTAATGCAACACCAACTGGATCCTATAAAATGCAACACCAGCCGAAACCGGTTTGGCTCAGTGGATAGAGCGTCGGCCTGTGGACTGAAAGGTCCCAGGTTCGATTCCGGTCAAGGGCATGTACCTTGGTTGTGGGCACATCCCCGGTAGCGGGTGTGCAAGAGGCAGCTGATCGATGAATCTCTTTCATCGATGTTTCTAACTCTCTCTCCCTCTCTCTTCCTCTCTGTGAAAAATCAATAAAATATATATATTTTTAAAAATGCAACACCAGCCAAAAGCGGTTTGGCTCAGTGGTAGAGGGTCGGTCTGCGGACTGAAAGGTCCCAAGTTCGATTCTGGTCAGGTGCATGTACAGTGGTTTCGGGCATATCCCCGGTAGGGGGTGTGCAAGAGGCAGCTAGCTGGTCGATGTTTCTCTCTCATCGACGTTTCTAACTCTCTATCTCTCTCCCTTCCTCCTCTCTGTAAAATATCAATAAAATATATTTAAATAAATAAATAAATAAATAAATAAAAATTAAAAAATAAAAATGCAACACCAACTAGATCCTATGTCGTCTCTGCTTAAACCTGGGCCCGCCTCCCGCCTCCCGCCTCCCTCCCCCTCCTTGACCTGGCAGGTGTCCCTGCCTCGGGGCCTCTGCCCCGGTCCCTCGCACCGGAACGCTGTGTGCCAGGCGTTGGCACAGCTGTCCTTGGCGTTCAGGTGTGACGTCCTCAGAGAAGCTTTCTGCCCTCGCCCCTGCCTATCCTTTCCACGAAGCACTGGCTGTCCCCTGGCCGTATCTTATACTATTTCTCGTTTGTCACCCTCTGTGCTGTTCGCCTCTCCCCCGGCACCTAAGCTCTGGGAGTGTCTGTCTTTCGGTCCACGGACTCCCAGCCCCAGGGCAGAGCCTGGCACTCAGCGCTCCGGCGGACACCCCTTCCCTCCCCCCCCTGGAAACCCCGTGTAAGGAAGTCACAGCGAGTGCTCCCGTCACGCTTCCCTGCGCTGCGCAGCGGCCCACGGATGTGATGAGGCAGCTTTCCCCGAGTGAAAACGCAGAGAGTGTTCCAGAACACTTTCCCAGGTGCTGCCTCCCACCGAACGGCCGGCCGACCTGCAGGACGGGTAAAGCCAGGCCAGGCGCTCCGCTGAGTGGGTGAGGAAAGTGAGGCTCGCAGAGGCTTACACACCTGCCCGAGGCCGCTGGCGTCAGGAGCGCCCGGGCTCAGGGAGCAAGCTCTTTCCAGGACCCGAGTCAGACACGGGAACGCCTTAAGAGAGACAATCCAGCCGAGACCGGTGTGGCTCAGTGGATAGAGCGTCGGCCTGCAGACTGAAGGGTCCTGGGTTCGATTCCGGTCAAGGGCATGTGCCTTGGTTGCGGGCACATTCCCGGTGGGGGGTGTGCAGGAGGCAGCTGATCGATGATTCTCTCTCATCGATGTTTCTGACTCTCTGTCCCTCTCTCTTCCTCTCTGCAAAAAATCAATAAGATATATTTTTAAAAAAAAGAGAGAGAGAGAGAGAGAGAGAGAGAGAGAGAGAGAATCCACATGTCTGTCTTTCTTTTCTTTTTTTAAATCCTCACTGGAGGATATTTTTCCATTGATTTTTTTTTTTTTTTTTTTTTTTTTAGAGAGAGAGTGGAAGAAAGAGGGAAAGACAGAAACATGGACGGGAGAGCCGAGACCGGTGTGGCTCAGTGGATAGAGCGTCGGTCTGCGGACTGAAAGGTCCCAGGTTCGATTCCGGTCAAGGGCACATACCTTGGTTGCCGGCACATCCCCAGTGGGAGGTGTACAAGAGGCAGCTGGTCGATGTTTCTAACTCTCTGTAAAAACTCCCTGTCTCTTCCTCTCTGTAAAAACTCAATAAAATATATCTATATTTAAAAAAAAGAAAAAAAAGAAACATGGATTGGAGAGAAACACGTTGATGGGTTGCACCCGACCAGGGCCCAGGGCCGGGAGGAGCCTGCAAACGAGGTACATGCCCTTGATAGGAATCAAACCCGGGACCCATCAGTCCTGCAGGCCAGTGGTCGGCAAACTCATGAGTCAACAGAGCCAAACATCAACACGACAAGGACTGAAATTTCTTTTGAGAGCCGAACACTGCCTTCTGCGCATGGGCCACGAAGTTTCAATCGCACTGTACGAGCGCGCCCGCACGTGCTATTTTGTGGAAGAGCCACACTCAAGGGGCCAAAGAGCCGCGTGTGGCTCGAGAGCCGCAGTTTGCCGACCCCTGCTGCAGGCCAACGCTCCATCCACTGAGCCCAACCAGTGGAATCCCAGTGCCTTTACTTAGTATCTGGCGCCTAGTACTTAGTACTCTGCACAGTTGTCCCTTACACTCGTGTGTGCAGGTGGTGAGGCTCAGAGAGGGGAGGGACTTGCCCGCAGGGCAAGTGGCCAAGGCGGGGCTAGAACTCAGCGATAGAACCAGAACCAGCTGGTCCGACCGGAGCAGGGCGTCCTTCCCATCCCTTTCACTTCCAATGACACGGGAGGTGGAGTCCTTTCACGGCGGAGTAAATGGTTAGAATCATAACGCCGTGTTGAGGCGCCTCTATTAAGCTCATTAAGGGTTTATTAAGTCTTGCTGGGTCGGCAGCAGGAGGGAGGAGACGAGATGAGATGTTCTGAGGTACACACGGGGATGGGGTACATGGCAGCCCTCCCCGGGAGGACAGAAACCTAGAGGGCTGGCACCTTTACCCACGGGCCAGTGTGGGTGTGCAGGCGTGCACAGAGAAAGTCTGGAGGGACCGAAGTGCCAATGGTGGCATCTCTGGGTGATTTGCACTCTCTTCTTTATGCATTTTGGCATTGTCTGATTTATTTTTTTAATTGCTTTCCGCCGAAACCGGTTTGGCTCAGTGGATAGAGCGTCGGCCTGCAGACTGAAAGATCTCAGGTTCAATTCCGGTCAAGGCATGTACCTTGGTTGCGGGCATATCCCCAGTAGGGGGTGTGCAAGAGGCAGCTGATCGATGACTCTCTCTCATCGATGTTTCTAACTCTCTATCCCTCTCTCTTCCTCTCTGTAAGAAATCAATAAAATAAAAAAATAAAAAATAAAATAAAATATATATATATATTTTTAATTGATTTCAGAGAGGAAGGAAGAGGGAGAGGGAAACATCAATGATGTGAGAGAATCACTGATCGGTTGCCTCCTACATGACCCTTAATAGGGATCAAGCCTGTAACCGAGGCCTGTGCCCTGACCGGGAATTGATCTGTGACATGGTTCAACCACACCGGCTGGGCTGACTTATTTATTTTTTACAGTGAGCAAACATTTCCTTTATAATCAGGAAGAAGAAAAAAAAACAACAACTTTTCATCTTGAAAAGCAATGGAAAAAAGTCCCTAAATAGAACTAAAGGAACAGGAAGAGTCCTTAATCTGTGCTTTTGAGGGTTATCATGATTAATGTCATCAGGCCTTCTTCCCAAAGACTGCCGCGTGAGCTGGGAGAAAACCAGCGAGGATGACTTGTTTCTGGGTGACTGGCGGTCCGTGAGTCAGAACTCATTCAGAGCTCCGGAGTTTCCAGGCCGTTAACGGATCTGCCTGAACCTACGAGATAGGTTCATTCCAGCCCAGGTTGCGTAAATACGTGCTTTTCTGCCCTGCTTTCCCGGGGCCGGCTCCCTGCTCCCGGCTCCACGTATGCACACGTCAGCACTCACCAGCCCCTCATGCGTGTGTCCTGGGAAGGGTGCGGGCACGCTTGGCTTATTCATCTGTGTACCCTCTTAATCGCTGAGCTGTAAACTGCCAGATAACCAGAAACGGGAAAATAAATATCAGTACTTCCTTTCCCATAAATGTTGCAACAGTCCAGCCGTAGCTTAGAGGGTGGATAAAGAAGTCTCTCCATAGTGGTCAGTTCTAATACGTTATGGTATATATCCGAGGAATAGAATGCTATGCAGCTATGTAAAGAAAGGAGGGCCCTGGCCGGTTTGGCTCTGGATAGAGCGTCAACCTGCGGACTGAAGTGTCCCGGGTTCTATTTCGGTCAAGGATACATGCCCGGGGTTATGGGCTCGATCCCCTGATGGGGGGCCTGCAGGAGGCAGCTGATCGATAATTCTCTCGCATCATTTATGTTTCTATCTCTCCCTCCCTCCCCCTTCCTCTCTGAAATCAATAAAAACATATTTTAAAAAAATAAAGAAATGGGGTGGCTCTGCTGGTGTGGCTCAGCAGTTGAGCGTCCAGCCAGAACCCAAGAGGTCACTGGTTTGATTCCTGGTCAGGGCACATGCCTGGGTTGTGGGCTCCATCCCCTGTGGGGGGGTGCAGGAGGCTGCTAATCCAGGATGTTTCTCTCTCATCTATCTCTACCTCTCCTTTCCTCTCTCTCTAATAAATCAATTATATATATATAAATGGGGCCAAAACCGGTTTGGCTCAATAGATAGAGTGTTGGCCTGTAGACTCAAGGGTCCCGGGTTCCATTCCGGTCAAGGGCATGTACCTTGGTTGCGGGCACATGCCCAGTGTGGGGTGTGCAGGAGGCAGCTGATCGATGTTCCTCTCTCATCAATGTTTCTAACTTTCTATCCCTCTCCCTTCCTCTGTAAAAAAATCAGTAAAATATGTTAAAAAAAAAAGGGGGGGGGGGTAGAACTATATAAAGTGAAATAGGAAATGGTTCCTTTAAGAATAAGAGGGACATTGCATGGCAGTGTATACCACATGCTCCCATGTGTGAAGATGTGAACTGCGGCTCATTTTTAAAATTGCAGATGGGTATCTTCTTATTGTAAAGGGGATGAAAACGACAGGAAAATTCAGGCGAAGACATGACACCCCCCCATCACCACTTAGCATCAGTCAGGACAAGCTAGGTTATGCCACAGTAACAAGCACCTCTAAGCGTCTCAGCGGCTTAGAACAGCCAAGATGTATTTCTTAGCCTCATTCCCAATGCGGCTTGCAAAGGCTCACCTGAGTCAGCACCTGAGTCACCTCTGTCATTTTATTTCATTATTTATTTATTTATTTATTCTTTTAAAATATATTTTATTGATTTTGTACAGAGAGGAAGGGAGAGAGACAGAGAGTTAGAAACATCGATGAGAGGGAGTCATCAATCAGCTGCCTCTTGCACACCCCCCACTGGGGATATGCCCGCAACTAAGGTACATGCCCTTGACCGGAATCGAACCGGGGACCTTACAGTCTATAGGCCGACGCTCTATCCACTGAGCCAAACCAGTTAGGGCAATTTATTGACTTTTTAAGAGAGTGTGAGAGACACTGATTCGTCGTTCCACGTACTGATGCATTCACTGGTTGCCTCTTGTATGTGCTCTGACCAGGCATCAAGCCTGCAACCTTGGGCCGTAATGATGCTCTAACCAGCTGAGCTCCCTGGCCAGGGCCAAGCTCCAGGATCCTCTCCCAGACATCCCAGCCACCCACTCTGAGCCTCATCTCCATAATGACAGGTCAGAATGCTGTCCCTTGCAGCTGAAAATATCCAGTGTCCACAGAGACCTCCCCTCCCCCATCGCCCCTGGTGCATGGCAGGCCCTGACCGTTGGTGTTGTGCCCTGTTTGAGGGGTGCCCATCTTCCCCAGGCCCTGGGACTCCCGGCTCCGGGTTTGGAGAACTCCAGCAGCCTGCCCGGGGCCATCGGGAGGGGGAGGGGAGGTGCTCTCTGCCGGGCATCTGGCCCAGTGCCCGTAGAACCCGGGGAGAAGTGCCCACGAGGGCTGGCTGGGGGCCGAGAACTCGTCTTTCTCTTTAAACAGACACAGGCAGTCTGTTGAGATTCTGGAAACATCTGACCTTTGGCGGAGAATCTCAAGAGTTGTCAGGGAGGGCCTGAGGGAGGGCCCCCTCTCCCTGTGAGTGCTGTAACCCTTTCCACGCAGCCCTGGCCAGCACGGCAAAGCAAGCGAGAGCAGTTTCCGCTCTAACCGGTGTGGCTCAGTGGGCAGAGCGTCGGCCTGTGGACTTAAGGGTCCAAGGTTCGATTCCGGTCAAAGGCATGTATCTTGGTTGCAGGCATATACCCACTGGGGAGTGTGCAGGAGGCAGCTGATCGGTGTTTCTAACTCTCTATCCCTCTCCCTTCGTCTCTGTAAAAAAATCAATAAAATATATTTTTAAAAAGAGAAAGAGAGAGAGAGAGCAGTTTCTGAGGGCCTATGGGGAGGTGTTGGGCCTGTTTTCCTGTAGGTTGTCTAGGGAGGTGGATCATGCTGAGGGGTGGGGGTGGGGCGGGGGAGGGAGGCACAGAAGAGACTTTTAGCTCAGACTCGTAGGGGTGTCGAACTCAATCAGAGAAGGGGCCAAAATCTAAAATCCAGCCTAAATCGCGGGCCGAATGGTTTACTGAACAGTCATAAACTGACAATGTCATAAACTGACAGCGGAGTGCAGTGATGACAGCGTGGTGCGGGCCACATTGCAAGGCCTGGCGGGCTGGATTTGGCCCGCGGGCCTTGTGTTTGACACATGTGAGGAATTTCCAGCATCATTTTCTCGGTTCCCAGTCTCAGGGGCTGGAGGCCTGGGTGAGGGGGACAGAGGGCCCAGAGGGAAGAGAGAAGCTGAGTGGGGAACAAAGCCGGCATCTTGGACTGACTGAGCGATGTATTTCTTTTTTTTATTTTTATTGATTTTTTTACAGAGACGAAGGGAGAGGGATAGAGTTAGAAACATCGATGAGAGAGAATCATCGACCAGCTGCCTCTTGCACACCTCCTACTGGGGATGTGCCCGCAACCAAGGTACATGCCCTTGACCGGAATCGAACCTGGGACCCTTGAATCCGCAGGTCAATGCTCTATCCACTGAGCCAAACCGGTTTGGGCATCCTACATATGTTGATTAGGCATATGTGCCAGGCACTGTGTCAGTCTCTGGTGACATGTGGCCGGGGAAACCCAGATAGGTATGTCCCGTGCCTTCCCGGACACTCATTCCCGGTGGCGCTCAGTGAATATACAGCGGAGCCCTAGCTGGTTTGGCTCAGTGGACAGAGCGTCAGCCTGTGGACCAAAGGGTCCCAGGTTCGATTCCGGTCAAGGGCACATGCCTGGGATGCAGACTGGGTCCCCCGTGGGGGACATGCAGGATGCAGCTAATCCATGATTCTCTCTCATCATTGATGTTTCTCTCTCTCTCTCCCTCTCCCTTCCTCTCTGAAATCAACACACACACACACACACACACACACACACACACACACACACACGCCCCACACTGGGGATGAAGCCCGCCACCTGGGCATGTGCCCTGACCAGGAACTCAAACCATGACCTCATAGGTTGACACTCAACCACTGAGCTATGGCGGCTGGGCTAAAGTTGGTTTTTAAAAAAAAAAAAAATATTACAACTTTATATCATTAAGCCTGGAAACATTAGACAGCTGGATAATGCCAGGAGTGGAGAGAGTGCAAGAGTCCACAGCTGGTTGGCAAGTGGACAGAGTGCCCTGTGACCAGAGAGCAAATCTTCAAATATCCTTCAAATAATCTCAGAGAAATTCCCCTTGCTCAGCTGGTTAAAGAATCATCCCGATATGCCAAGTTGTGGATTCGATCCCAGGTCAGGGCACATATAAGAATTAACCAATGAATGCATTAAAAAAAAATGGAACAACAAATATATCCTATCTAATAAAAGAGTAATATGCAAATTGACTGTCACTCCAACACTCAAGATGGCTGCCCCCATGTGGACACCACAAGATGGCCAGCATGGGGAGGGCAGTTGGGAGGGACCAGGCCTGCAAAGGAGGGCAGTTGGGGGCGATCAAGCCTGCAGGGGAGGACGGTTAGGGCCAATCAGGCTGGCAGGGGAGCAGTTAGGCATCAATTAGTCTGGCAGGGGAGTGTTTAGGGGGTGATCAGGTCAGGCTGGCAGGCAGAAGCAGTTAGTTGCAATCAGGAAGGCAGGCAGGCGAGCAGTTGGGAGCCAACAGTCATGGATTCTGAGAGGGATCCCAGATTGGAGAGGGTGCAGTCTGGGCTGAGGGACACCACCCCCTGTACGAATTTTGTGCACTGGGCCTCTAGCATATATAATAAAAGGTTAATATGCAAATCAACTGAATGGTTGAACGACTGGTCACTATGACACACACTGACCACTATATATATATTTCTCTGCCCCTCTCTCTAAAAATGAATAAATATTAAAAAAAGAAATTCTTGAGAAATGGGGGTGGCTGGGGTTGAAAAAGGAGACATATGTAATACTGAATGTAATACTTTAAATAGTAAAGAATTTAAAAAAAGAAAAAAGAAATTCTCACATGACCCATAAGGCAAGAAGACATTTACCATAGAGTTATTTGAAGGGGGGGTTGTAGGAATTTTAGTGTCTATTCTCCAGGGGAGCAGATGGGTAAAATGTGGCCGATGCATCCCTCGGAGTCCCGTGCAGCAGCTAGAAACAGTAGGTTACATGTGCCCAGAGCAACTCGGATGTGTCTGAGGGATTGGAAAGCAAAAACAAATAAAAACCCACTAGGAAATATAACAGGATGCCATTTATGCCATTAATTAAAATACACAAAACAATCCACTTAGGAACGGAGCCAAAGGCGCGAACAGACTTCTCACCACAGAGAAGAAGACACAGATGGCAAACAAGCCCCATGAAAAGCTGCTCGGTGTCAGTTAGCCACCAGGGAGATGCCAGCTGAAACCACAGTGAGATATCACTGTCTGCCTATCAGGGCGGCTAACACCTACCTCAGTGATAACACCAAGAGCTGGCAAGGACGGGGAGAAACTGAGTCTTGTGTACACTCTAGATGGGAATGGATCATCGTACAGACACTTGGGAAAGGAGTGTGGCCGTTTCTCATAGAACTAAACCTGTAACTGGCCAGTGTGGCTCAGTGGTTAGGCATCGACCGTGAACCAGGAGGTTATAGTTTGATTCCCGTTCAGGGCATGTGCCGGGGTTGTGGGCTTGATCCCCAGTGCGAGAGGCAGCCAATCGATGATTCTCTCTCATCATTGATGTTCCTATCTCTCCCTCTCCCTTCCTCTCTGAAATCAACTAAAATATAACCAATATAATAAAAGCCTAGTATGCTAAGTGTCCGATTGTCCATTTGGCCATTCAACCAATCAAAGCATAATATGCTAGTGATATGCTAAGGCCACTCAACCATTCACTATGATGTGCACTGACCACCATGCAGGGGGCAGATGCTCTGACTGGTAGGTTAGCTTGCTGCTGGGTCTGGCCAATTGGGACTGAGTGAGATGGGCCAGAGATATCCTGGAACTCTCCCATAACCCTCCCAGGCTCTGATAGTGCAACGATGGGGTCCCTCAATCGGCCCAGCACCCTCTCACAATTTGGGTTGAGGGAACTTTCCCCCTGAGTGCACAAATTTCGTGCACTGGGCCTCTGATATATATATATATATATATATATCTATATATATATATATATATATGTGTGTGTGTGTGTGTGTGTGTGTGTGTGTGTATGTGTGTATGTGTATAGGTGTATAGGTGTATATGTATATGTATATGAATATGAATATGAATATGAATATGAATATGAATATGAATATGAATATATATAATGTATTTACCATAAGACCTAGCAATGGCATCCCTGGGGCCTATATCCCAAAGAAATGAAACCTACTTTCGTATAAACACCCGTACATGAATGTTCACATCAGCTGCATGTGCAATAGCCCTGAACTGGAAACAGCAGTGCGTGGATAGTTACACTCTGGGATAGCGATGCCAGCGGGTACTCCTTGGCGATAAGAAGGAAAGAACCTAGCCGGGACCGGTTTGGCTCAGTGGATAGAGTGTCGGCCTGCGGACTGAAAGGTCCTGGGTTCGATTCCGGTCAAGGGCATGTACCTTGGTTGCGGGCACATCCCCAGTGGGGGGTGTGCAAGAGGCAGCTGGTCGGTATTTCTCTCTCATCGACGTTTCTAACTCTCTGTCCCTCTCTCTTCCTCTCTGTGTAAAATCAATTAAAATATATTAAAAAAAAAAAAAAAGAAAGAAAGAAGGAAAGAACCTGGCTGTAGCTCACGGGCACTGTAATCAGTGAGACTAGCCAAGTTCCAAAGGCCCCATTTCTATAACTTTATCAAAATGACAGAACGACAGAGATGGGAAACCCTGGATGGGGGAAGTGAGACTACATTCTGTATCTCAGTTGTGGTGGTGGTGGTTACACAAATATATTCAGGGGACTGAATAGTATAGAACCACACACACACACACACACACACACACACACACACAGCCTGCAAGCACTGGTGACACTGAATGAGGCCTGTCGTCTAGTTGCTGGTATTATTGTATTCCTATCCATTAGTTTTGCCTGGAACTACAGTATTATCCTGTCACCATTGGGGGAAGCTGATGAAGTGTCCGTGGGACGCTATGTACTGTTTCTTAACTTTCCGTGGATCTATAATTACGTCGAGACAAAGGGGTAAAGGAAAGTACGGGCATACACGTATACGATACACCTTTTGCAAGAACGCACAGGAACAAAAGCGAGTATACGGAACTCCTTGGAGTGGCCGCCGGTGGGGGAGGGAGAGGGGGGAGGGTTGAGAAGGATAAAAGGGAATGAGCAGCTACATTCTTCAAGAGGCCGGGCTCGGGGCTGTGGACTGAGAGGGTGATTAACGCCAGTCTTTGCACCTGCGGTCCACGGTCCACAGCCAGGAAAGGGGGTGGGGTGGGGGTGGGAGGAGCGGGATCAATAACATGAAAGATCAGACTTTTTTTCAGTGCATTAATTAAAAAGGTTTTCCCCTCCATTCAATAGGAGGCTGGAAGGAGGCGGGAGGGGGAGGAGAAGCAGGAAAAGGGGGCAGGGAGAAGGGATAAAAAAGGGCGGACAGAGAAGAAGGAAGAGAGGATGATGGGGCCCAGCTGGCGTGGCTCAGTGGCTGAGCATCGACCTAAGAACTAGGAGGTCAGGGTTCGATTCAAGTCAGGGCACAGGCCCGGGGTAGCAGGCTCAGTCTCCAGTGTGGGGCGTGCAGGAGGCAGCCGATCCATGATTCTCTCTCATCATTGATGTTTCTCTCTCTCTCTCCCTCTCCCTTCCTCTCTAAACTCAATAAATATAGATAGAAAGAAAGGATGATGGGGAGAAAGGAGGGGCGAGAGGTTGTGGGCAGCAACCTTGGTCTGGAGACAGAATGACTCTAGTTACCTAAGCCCGCGGAGTTCTGAGGCCCCTGGGGTTTGGGATTGGGGGGGGGGAGGGGGCGCGGGGAGCTCGATTGCAGGAGCTACTCTGGGCAGCGTGTGCTCAGCAGGACAGGGTCTGCTCTGTGGGAGCATGGACTTGATGAACTCTATCTAGCACACCCCCCTGCCCTCATCCCTCTCCCCCCACCTCCCCTGCATTGCTTGGAAGGCAGAGTCAATAAAATGATCACGTGATTTTGCCGAAACTGGTTTGGCTCAGTGGTAGAGCTTCAGTCTGTGGACTGAAAGGTCCCGGGTTCGATTCCGGTCCAGGGCATGTACCTTGGTTGCGGGCACATCCCCGGTAGGGGGTGTGCAAGAGGCAGCTGGTCGATGTTTCTCTCTCATCGACATATCTCTCTCCCTTCCTCTCTATAAAAAATCAATAAAAAATGTTTTTAAAATTTTTTTTTAAATGATCACGTGATTTGTACAGTCATTGGCCAAAGTGACATAGCTATGAGCATGGTTGTTCTATACTAATGGTCTGACCGTGAGAGGAAGGAAGATTACAGGGAGCAAGTGGAAATAATTGAGGAAGTGCTTACAGGATGGTCATCTGGACATTACTGACCGTAATGAATAATTAAGAAACACATTAAAGACCTAATCGTGGAGACTCGATTGAGAATGTATGATGACTCTGCTGGAATACATGAAAAATGAAGGCACGTGAGCCCGGCCGGTGTGGCTCAGTGGTTGAGCGTCGCCCTAATGAACCAGGAGGTCACGGTTCGATTCCCAGTCGGGCCACATGCCTGGATTGCAGGCTCCATCCCTAGTGTGGGGTGGGGTCTTACAGGGGTCAGCCGATCCATGATTCTTCCTCATCATTGATGTTTCTATCTCTCCCTTTCCCTTGCTTTCTGAAATTAAGAAAAAGACATTTTTTTAAAAAAAAATGAAGGTGTGTGAGCATTTTTAACGTTAGGGAAAAATGTCTACTAATATATTGCCACCTTCGGGAAAAGGTTGCCATTGTGTGCAAAATAATTCCTTTTCTAAAAAAAGTGGGTAACTGCATAGAAAAGAGACCAGGAGGGTAGTCACTAAAATATTAGCACCTGTCAACTTAAGACTTGGGCACTTTGCACGTCCATTTTATTATTATTTTTAAAAAATATATTTTATTGACTTTTCTTACAGAGAGGAAGGGAGAGAGATAGAGAGCCAGAAAAGTCGATGAGAGAAAAACATCAACCAGCTGCCTCTTGCACCCCCCCCACTGGGGATGCGCCCACAACCAATGTACATGCCCTTGACCGGAATCGAACCCGGGACCCTTCAGTCCACAGACCGACGCTCTACCGCTGAGCCAAACCGGTTTCGGCCATTTTATCTTTTAAAAAGATTTAGAAAATACTAACACTGGTGGTCTCCCGGGAGGGTGAAATTATGGGTAATCGTTATTTGTATTGCTTTTCTGTTTTCCAAGCTTCTTGTAGTAAATATGTGTTCACTTTGGTAGACAGGCAATAAAATCACCGCTTTGCCGGACAGGCGTGGCTCAGTGGTTGAGCGTCAACCTATGAACCAAGACGTCAGGGTTCATTCAGTTCCTGGTCCCAGCATATGTCTGCTCTCAGGCGTGATTCCCCAGAGTGTGGGGGGCAGGAGGCAGCGGATCAGTGATTCCCTCTCATCATCGATGTTTCTCTCTCACTCTCCCTTCCTCTCTGAAGTCAATACAAATATATTTTAAAAATAAAAATAAAATCACCTCTATTTTTTTTTTTTAATAATATATTCTTGCTGAAACCAGTTTGGCTCAATGGATAGAGGGCCGGCCTGTGAACTGAAAGGTCCCAGGTTCGATCCTGTCAAGAGCATGTACCTTGGTTGCGGGCACATCCCCAGTGGGGCGGGGGGGAGGGGGGCGTGCAGGAGGCAGCTAATTGATGTTTCTAACTCTCTATCTCTCTTCCTCTCTGTAAAAAATCAATAAAATATATTTAAGTCATTGATCGGCTGCCTCCCGCACACCCCCCACTGGGGATCAAGCCCACAATGTGGGCATGTGCCCCTGACCGGAATCGAACCCGGGACCCCTCAGTCCACAGGCCAATACTCTATCCACTGAGCCAAACAGGCCAGGGCCCACCGCTGCCTGGGGAGAGATGCCGGCCTGTGGCCTCCGGTTCCTCCAGCCGCTGGACCAGCTCAGCCACCTACACACCCAGAACTCGTTGTTTCAGGACCCGCCCTGAGAGTGGCTGTGCCTTTCCTGGAAGATAGCAGAGCCGGGACTCGAGTGCCGGGGAGGGAGGGACGCACTGAGGCCACTAGATAAATGCTAGATGTTCCTAACCGTTCAGTTTCACTGTCCCGGCTGCCCGGGCCTAGGCTGAGCCGGACGCGGCCAGCAGCCCAACCTGGGCGGGCAGAGATGTGGGTGGTTTCGTGCAGGGTGGCTCCCGGCTCTCACTTGCCTCCCCCGCCAACAGCGCTGCGCTTTGGAGAGCTGGCCGCGTGCAGGGTGTGTGCCTGCGTAATTGCAACCTGTGAGGTCCCAGCTGTCCGGAGACCCGCTGTGCAGAGGATCTGCGGGCTCAGAGAGGTTAAGGAGCTCGCCCTAGGTCACACAGCCAGTCAGGTGGCAGTAGTCCTAAGATCCCAGCTAGGGACACCCTCCCCTGGGTCAGGGCGGGAGGGCGCAGCCCCACACAACACCCCTTAAGCCTTTGCACTTTGCAGGCCCGCAGAGCTGTCCTGGGTGCAGATCCGGAGGGGGGAATGGGCGGAGAGCAGCCAGTCCGGAGTGGCTGTCCACGCCCTGAGGCGGGTGGTAGTTGGGGGCGGTGGTGGTGGGGGAAAAGGGGGGCCGCTGCTGGAGCCTCCCGGCGATTCCCGTAAACACGGGCGAGGCGGGGCGGAGCTTGGCAGCAGCCCTGCGTTTCCGGGGAGGCTGTGCCAGGGCCAGGGTGCTCGCAGGGACACTCCGGGTCCCCCAGGGAGGGCTTCGGGGCTAGCGTGGCCGCGGGGAGGAGTCCGGAGACCCCGAGAAAGAGGGGGCGCGCCGCAGAGGAGGGTCTTCCGTTGTGGCCGGTGGTCCCGGTGGTCGCGCGTTGGTTGGGCAGGACGCTCAGGTAGGCGCAAAGGGGACAGGGTGGGCGGGAGCCGAGGCCTGGATGGGAGGGGGCGGGCCGGGGTGAGGCTGATGAGACTGCCCGCCCCCATTGCCCGCCCCCATTTCCCGCCTCTGGGTCTGGTCTCCCCAAGTGGCCGCCACCTGCGGCCTCTGGTGCCCCCGCCCCCGAGGGAGCCTGTTGCCAGGGCAGCGCAAGAGCCTGGGCCGGCACTCTCCCTGCCAGCTGGGCCTCCGCGCCCGATCCCTTCAGCCTGTCCCACGCCACAACCCCTACTCCACACTGGAACCCAGAGCCGGGGCTCCTGGCTCTGCAGGGAAATGGTCTGGAACCCGGGCAAGTCCTGGGACTCTCCTTGAAATCGTCCTGGGTGTGACCTCTGAGCTAGGCTTGCAGGCAGCGCCGCTTCTCTCCGAGTGACAGGTGGATTAGGGGTCAGGAGGGAAAGGAAGTTAGGATCCTGGAAAAGAGGGGGCTCTGAGGGCCCCACCTGGAGCCAGGGTGGTCTGGCAACAGGACTCAGGAGCCATCCCCGGTCCCTCAGGAGCCATCAGCCTCCTCACCCATTTCCTCACCTCCAAAGTGAGTCTGCCCTTTGACCCCCAGATCAGAGAATTTCCTGTAAGGCTCCAGTGCCCTAAAGACAGGGAAGCGGCCCTAGCCAGTTTGGCTCAGTCCCCAGTGTTTCCCAAAGTGTGGTCCGCGGACCCCCTGGGGTGCGGGAAGAGTTTGGTGGGGGTACGCGTTGCACCGGAGTTTGGTGGGGATATGCACTGCACCGTGCTTAGCTGCACCTAATTCTACGTTCTCATGAGTACGAGGGGTCCTCAGCGTTACGAAAATTATAGAAGGGGTACACATATGTCAAGAGTGCCGGCCTGCGGGCTGAAGGGTCCCAGGTTCGATTCTGATCAAGGGTACATGGCTGGGTTGTGGGTTCGATCCCCAGTAGGGGTGTGCAGGAGACAGCCGGTCAATGATTCTCTCTCATCAGGGAAGCTGAAACCGGTTTGGCTCAGTGGATAGAGCGTCGGCCTGTAGACTGAAGGGTCTCAGGTTTGATTCCGGTCAAGGGCATATACCTTGGTTGCGGGCATATCCCCAGTAGGGGGTGTGCAAGAGGCAGCTGATCGATGACTCTCTCTCATCGATGTTTCTAACTCTCTATCTCTCTCCCTTCCTCTCTGCACAAAATCAATAAAATATATTTTTAAAAAAAAATAAAAAAAAATAAAAAGACAGGGAAATGCACAATTAAAATCCCCCCAATGGATGCTATAGAACTGGAAGAGACTTAGGAATCCCTCTGGGCCCTGGCTGGTGTGGCTCAGTGAATAGAGCATCGGCCTGCGGACTGAAGGGTCCCCATGCCGTCATAGGGAAAGGGGACCCGGGGGGGGGGGGGAATGACTTCACAGTGAGTTGGGAAGGTCAGGATTTGAACTTGTCTCCTGACTCCCAGGTGTGGTTGTTTCCTCTGATGATCATTCTTACTGACACTCAGGGGAATCGGTGCTTTGTCTCCTTGTGGCCTGGGGCTCAAGCTCTGGGTGACTGGTGATCTAAATACGGGCTGGTTTGGCTCAGTGGTTAGAGCGCCCCAGCTGGTTTGGCTTAGTGGTTAGAGCGCCAAGCCTGCAGGTTCAATTCCGGTCAAGGGCACATGCCTGGGTAGCCCGCTCCATCCCTGGGCGGGGGGGGAGAAACCGACCAATGATTCTCTCTCCATTGATGTTTCTGTCTCTCTCTCCCTTTCCCTTCCTCTCTGAAATCAATAACATATATATATTAAAATCAACAAATAACAAATTTTTAAAAAATAAAGACAGGCCAAAACCGGTTTGGCTCAGTGGATAGAGCTTCAGCCTGTGGACTGGAGGGTCCCAGGTTCCATTCCGGTCAAGGGCATGTACCTTGGTTGTGGTCACATCCCCGGCAGGGGGTGTGCAGGAGGCAGCTGGTGGATGATTGTCTCTCATCGATGTTTCTAGCTCTCTATCCCTCTCCCTTCCTCTCTGTAAAAAAATCAACAAAATATATTTTTAAATGATTTAAAAAAAATAAATAAAAACAGGATATTGGCAACAGGCGAAATAAGGATGAGAGAAGGAGGCTGGAGCCTCGGGTGAAATGAAGATGAGATGAGGCTGGAGGGGGGTGAGGGGTGGGGAGCTCAGACTGAGAGGGCCCTCCCTCTCCGGTGAAGATCCCGTGCCGGGGGCTTTGCTTTCATGCAGCTCTTAGAGGAGTGCCCTCCGGAAATCCTGGGGGGCCCAGCATGCCCCAGCGCCCCCAAAACACCTTCTCTTCTGAAGCCAGAAAACCCCCGCTGAGACAGTATGAATGAGAAACGCTTTGGCTGCCCTGCAGCGAGGAAGTGGGACTTCCCACCACCTCAGTGCGGTGCGTTTGCCTTTGAAAAGGAAAAGAGGAAGGTGGGAAAAGAGGTCTCGCCGCCGCCGGAAGGAATGCTAGAATGAACCACTTGGCCGGAATCGGAGACAGTCAGCTAGAGCATTTATGGGGCGCCTGCTGTTTGCAAGCTCAGCGCTTGGAGGCCGGAGATGAGAAACCCCAGTCAGGCCCTGGCTGGTGTTGCTCAGTGGATAGAGCATCGGCCTGCGGACTGAAGGGTCCCAGGTTCGATTCCTGGTCAGGGCACATGCCCGGGGTTGCGGGCACATCCCCAGGGGGGGGGGGGCATGCAGGAGGCAGCCAGCCGATCCATGATTCTCGTTCATCATGGATGTTTCTATTCCTCTCTCTCACTCTCTTCCTCTGTGGAATCAATAAAAAAATATATAAAAATCAATAGATGAATGGAAACTCCAGGCAGGCTGGCCCAGTGGGGTGTGTGCGCTCAGGGAGCTTGTGGGAGAGATGGGGAGAGAGGGCTGTGACGTGCAAATGAGCATCTCCCTGCAGCATAATGAGTGCTTAGTGGAAATCTGAGCGGAGTGCAGAGGGAGCCGGACTCCGGAAATGGGCTGGAAACAGCACTAGGCCCGGGAGGCCTGGGGCACAGCTGGAACTCTGCCAGGTGGGCCCTGGCCCCTACCTGTGCTGGAGGCAGGAATGAATGAGGCCTCCAAGAAAATGAGGCGAGAACTGGTGTTCTCTGGAAAAAGGAGCCTAAGGGATCCTTTTAAATATCCTCTTGTTGACTTCAGAGAGACAGGGAGAGGGAGAGAGAGACAGAAACATCAACGATGAGAGGGAATCATGGACCGGCTGCCTCCTGCACGCCCCACACTGAGGATCAAGTCAGCAACCCAGGCATGTGCCCTTGACTGGAATCGAGCCCGGGACCCTTCAGTCCACAGGCCGACGCGCTATCCACTGAGCCACACCGGCTCGGGATCCTTTTGAAGTGTAAGCTCTGTGAAGGCGGCAATCCTGTCCGTCTCCTTCAATGTCAGCAATTCCTAGGAGGCAGCAAGAACACCAGCAATCCTCCTGGGGTGAATGAAAGAGGAAGGGGAGGATGGGAAGAAGGGAGGGAGGAGATGAGCATGGTTAGAACTGGAGACGAAACCCAGGTTGAGATCCCAACTCTCGGTAGAGTGTCTATGTGGGTTCTGGTGCCAGCACTTATGTAAGCTTAGCAAGTTCTTTCTTTCTTCTTCTTTTTTTTTTTTTTCTTTCTTTTTTTTTTTTTTTTAATATATTTTATTGATCTTTTTACAGAGAGGAAGGGAGAGGGACAGAGAGTCAGAAACATCGATGAGAGAGAATCATCGATCAGCTGCCTCCTGCACATTCCCCACTGGGGATGCGCCCGCAACCAAGGTACATGCCCTTGACCGGAATCGAACCCGGGACCCTTTAGTCCGCAGGCCGACGCTCTATCCACTGAGCCAAACCGGTTTGGGCAACAATGATCCTTTTGAAATCAGATGGTCCCTCTATGACCCCTCTCACTAAACAGCATATCACTCTCGGGGTTCAGTTCCCAGCTCCCCGAAGTCCACCCAAGGGTTCAGGGGCGCTGCTCTGCTGGCCCGTTACGGACTATAATGAAGGAACTGAGGCAGCAGCATGAAGGAGGGGACCTTCCTGGCCAGGGCTGGGGCCTCAGAGACGGGCTTAAGGAGGAAGAACGGGGTGGGGAAATGGGGAGGGCATCGGGATCCTAGGAATGGAGGAGGGGCCTCGTGTCCCATAAGCCAGCCTGGAAGCCAGATCTCTCTCCCAGGCCCTTACACTCTTGCCCCCACCCTCCCCTGGCCTGGAGCACCCACCTCTCTCCTGCGAATGGCGGTGGTGGTTTCGGGACAAAGAGAGTCACTAAGCAGTGATGGTTGCCCCTTCAGGGGGACAGGTGCCGAGCATCAGCAGGACCAGGGGCCCAGGCTCTGCTGGCCCCCAGGGGAGCGGCAGGCTTGGGGCCACAGGCAGGCTTGGGGGCAGGGGGGTGGCAGGGGCAGCTGCGTGTTGTACCCTGTCAGGGCAGGGGCAGGTTGAACCCTGCTGCTGGCACCACAGCCCCGTGGGGCGGGAGATCCCCTCCCAGGGAGCGGCCGGCTCAGGCCCCAACAGGCCCGCTTGCAGGCACACCTGGGCCTGAGCTGGGCGGGCTGGTTCATCTCCCGGCGAGAGTTGCAGCCTCAGCACGAGGGTGGCAAGCAGGAGGCAGCTGGACCCAGAAGGAGGGTCCTCGGGGCTGGGCACCGAAGTGAGGGAGGGGGGTGCGGAGGGATCTGGTAACCTCATGGCGTGGCTCTGTCCGAGGAGCATCCGCCCGCCACGTGACAGTGTCTTTCCGTGCGCTCATAGCGGCTCTCCCGTGGCGTTCCCACCTTCAGAAGAGGAAGCTGTGGTTCAGACAGTGTGTGGCTTTTGCTCCCAGTCCATAAAGTACCGATGGTCCCGAACTTCTCCTTTTTTTTTTTCTTTTTTAAAATATATTTTTACTAGAGTCCCGGTGCTTGAAATTTGTGCAAGGGGTTGGGGTGAGGGGGAGTAGGTCCCTCAGCCCTGCCGGCACCCTCTCCAATCCGGGACCCCTTGGGGGATGTCCCACATCCCTCTCGCAACCTCGGACCACTGGCTCCTAATCACTCACCTGCCTGCCTGCCTGCCTGATTGCCCCTAACGGCTCTCCTCTGCCGGTCTGATCGCCCCTAACCACTCACCCCTGATGGCCTGATTGCCCCTCAACCACTCTGCCTGCCTGCCTGATCGCCACTAACCCCACCTCTGCTTCAGCACCTGCCACCATGGCTTTGTCTGGAAGACATCCAGTCTATCTGGTCTAATTAGCATATTGCCCTTTTATTAGTATAGATTGATTTCAGAGAGGAAGGGAAAGGGAGAGATAGAGATAGATAGATAGAGAGAGAAAGAGAGAGAGAGAGACAGAGAGAGAGACAGAGAGAGGGAGAGAGAGAGAGAGAGAGGAGAAAGATACATCCATGATGAGAGACGATCATGGATCGGCTACCTCCTGCACGCCCCACACTGGGGATTGAGCCTGCAACCTGAGCACGTGCCCTTGACCAGAATCGAACCCGGGACCCTTCAGTCCACAGGCCCCGAGGCTCTAGCCCCTGAGCCAAACCGGCTAGGGCTTGAGCCTCTCCCTCTGATGGAAGAACCAGGGTGCCTGAGCCCTGGATTCTACCGCTTCCCAGAGCAGGAAACACGGGGACTCCGTGCAGGGGAGTCACACAGTTTCACACAATTCGGGGGGAGCAGAGATGGGGCCGTGCAGGCGCATTGCCAGACCCGGTGAGCAGCTGCCAGTGGGGCGTGAGGCCGTGCTGGTGCTGGCCTGGCAATGCCCTCTGCTTGCGGAGGGCACTGCCCCGGGGCGGCTGCCAGCCACCAGGATCTGGAAGCCATTGGCTGGTTTAAAAGCACACACGGAGAGTGCCAGCTTCCTTATCAGCATGTACCCAGCCCCTGGGGAGGAGACACCCGCCAGGGCAGGGCGGGGAGCTGCAGGGGCAGGTTGACTTAAGACGAAGGCTCAGGCTTCTAGGGGACCCTGGCAGGCAGGGAGCCAAGGCCCCAGGGGGCTGGGCCCACGCCAGGGTGAGCCTGCCAACCAGAACCCGGGGCACCGCCTCAGATGGGGGGTGGGTGGGACCTTTGGGTTCAAGCTCCACTGGGCTGTGCAGGAGGCCCCTCCCCCACGGCCAGCAAACAAGGCGGTGACTTTCAGGGCAGAGCTGAGGGAGCGGCAGAGCCAGCTGCCCTGGGTGGGAACAGGGGCAGCGGGCCAGGCCCCGGGGACCACCTGGCAGAGGCCATCCATGGCCAAGCATGTGGCTGGCCTCCACCTGGGCAGAGGTCAGTGAGTACTGATCGCCCTTGCCCGGGGCCTGTGTTCACGGCCCCTCTCCTGTGTGCGGAGCAGGTTAGCGAGGCAGAGGGCAGGGGTTCTTTAGATTTCAGAGAGGAGGGGAGAGAGGGAGAGAGAGAGAGAGAAACATCCGTGATGAGAGAGAATCATGGATGGGCTGCCTCTCTCACGCCCCCTCCCCGCTGGGGATCAAGCCCACAACCCGGGCGTGTGCCCTGACCAGGAACTGAACCGTGACCTCCTGGTTCGATGGCTCAACCACTGAACCATGACAGCCGGCTGGGCGCCTTGTGTTTTTAACCCTTTCATTTCCCCCTGATTCCCTTTCATTTTCTCTTTCTCTTGGTAGCCTTTCTTTTATAAAAAACAAAAAGAAAAACAAAACAACAACAAAAAACCCCAGCACTTGTTTTTCATTTTTAAAATATATTTTATTCGTTTTTTACAAAGAGGAAGGGAGAGGGATAGAGAGAAACATGGATGAGAGAGAAATATCTATCAGCTGCCTCTTGCACACCCCCTACTGGGAATGTGCCCGCAACCAAGGCACATGCCCTTGACCGGAATCGAACCTGGGACCCTTGAGTCTGCAGGCCGACGCTCTATCCTAGGGGTGTCGAACTCAATCAGAGAAGGGGCCAAAATCTAAAATCCAGCCTAAATCGCGGGCCGAATGGTTTACTGAACAGTCATAAACTGACAATGTCATAAACTGACAGCGGAGTGCAGTGATGACAGCGCGGTGCGGGGCACATTGCAAGGCCTGGCGGGCTGGATTTGGCCCGCGGGCCTTGTGTTTGACACATGTGCTCTATCCACTGAGCCACATCAGTCAGGGCTCTTGTAGTCTTTCTCCCTTTTCTATGGCTCTTCTCATTTTTTAATTTTCTTCTACCTGATCCTACAGGTGGGGTATGTTTTTTGTTTGTTTACCTTTTTGCCTTTTAAATTTTTTTCCCATGATAACAGGTAGGAGGCATACATGCACATACAGGAAAATGCACGCATCCGAAGCGTACAGCACGGAGCATTTTAACATTGGTACACACTTGGGAAAACAGTACCCAGCCCAAGAGATAGAATATGCTGAGGGATTTCCTTGTTTGCCAGCAAGGCATCAGCCCCCTGGTCTCGCCTCTCCCACCATAGGCAAGCTTGGTTTGGCTTTTGGTATGTATGCCTACGCACCTTTGGCCTCTCGTGCTGGCATTTCAGTCCTTACATTGTGTCTGTGTGCCTGAGAGAGGCGGGAGGAGGGTGAGGATGGGGAGGAAGGCGAGGCTGAGGGAGTGTGGATGGAGCAGGAGGACCAAACTTGATGATGACTTTGTCTTACTGGCTGGGGCACTACACTGCTCCTTCCTTCCTTCCTTCTTTCCTTCCTTCCTTCCTTCCTTCCTTCCTTCCTTCCTTCCTTCCTTCCTTCCTTCTTTCCTTCCTCCTCATCTGAAGATACTTTTCCATTGATTTTTTAGGGACAGTATAAGAGAGAGGGAAAGAAAGAGAAACACATTGATTGGTTTCCTCCTGCATGAGCCCCATCCAGGGCCCAATCCCGGGAGGCGTCCGCAACCGAGGCACATGCCGTTGACCAGACTCGAACCCAGGACCCTCTGGTTCTCAAACCAATGCTCTATCCACGGAGCCAAACTGGCTAGGGCTTTTCAATGTGTTTATTGGTTTCCAAGAGGAAGGGAGAGGGAGAGAGAGAGAGATAGAAACATCACAACGAGAGAATCATTGATCGGCTGCCTCCTGCACGCCCGCACACTGGGGATCAAGCCTGCAACCCGGGCGTGTGCCCTTGACCAGAATGGTACCCAGGACCCTTCAGTTCACAGGCCTATGTTCTGTCCACTGAGCCACACCGGCGAGGGCTCATTCTCACATTGTAGTCCTTACACGTGTGTCTGGGTGCCTGGGAGAGACAGGGGAGGGGGAGGAGGGGAGGAAGGCAAGGCTGCGGGTGTGTGGATGGAGCAGGAGGCACAGGCTTAATGACAACTCCATCTTGCCGTCGGGGGGCAAGAGGGGGGGCGCACAGAGGCAGTACTGCTTTTCTCTCCATCTCTTTCTTTTTTTCTTTTCTTTTTCTTTTTTAAAATATATTTTATCGATTTTTTTCACAGAGAGGAAGGGAGAGGGATAGAGAGCTGGAAACATCGATGAGAGAGAAACATCGATCAGCCGCCTCCTGCACCCCCCCCCATCAGGGGATGTGTCTGCAACCAAGGTACATGCCTTTGACCGGAATCGAACCTGGGACCTTTCAGCCCACAGGCCGACGCTCTATCCGCTGAGCCACACCGGTTTCGGCTCTCCATCTCTCTCTGTCCTCTCTCTCCAAGCCGTCCCTTGAGCTCTTTATCCACATCACGGACGTCCTGGCTGAGAAAGTCTCGCCCCGGTCCAAGAGGGGCAAAGGGGAGCGGGAGATGCCGTGTTGGCTTGGGAACCGCTCTGGCCTACAGGAAGTCAGCTTGAATGGAGGGGCTTTTTTCTGTCGCCATCCTCCTGTGTTTTCCCAGCTTGGGGGAGGACCAGTTGGCACAGGAAGGGAAGACGGTGCATGGAGCTCACAGAGGCAGAGGCCGCCAGTGGGGGCTCGGCTCCAGGCCCACCGCTGGCTCCCTCATTTTGTCCCCAAGTGTTGTCCTTGGCTTTTGAAGACGGAAGACCCGTCACTGTCCTCAGGGGCTTTGCCACCCACTTGGCATAAGACATACTTGGACCCCACCGGTATGGGTAAGTGGGTGAGTGAACTAGGGCAGTGGTCGGCAAACTGCGGCTCGAGAGCCACGTGTGGCTCTTGAGCCACAGTTTGCCTACGCTGTTGACTAATGAGTTGGCCGACCACTGAACTAGGGGATCACGGTTCGATTCCCAGTCAGGGCACATTCCTGGGTTCTGGGCTTGATCCCCAGTGGGGGGCGTGCAGGAGGCAGCTGGTCAATGGTTCTCTCTCATCATTGATGTTTCTCTCTCTCTCTCTCTCTCTCTCTCTCTCTCTCCTCCTTCCTCTCTAAAGTCAATAAAAAATATATATGTTTAAAATTTTTTTAAAGGACATACTATACTTCTAGAGCAGTGGTCGGCAAATTGTGGCTCAAGAGCCACATGCGGCTCTTTGGCCCCTTGAGTGTGGCTCTTCCACAAAATACCATGTACCCTAATTAAGTTCATAACAACGTACCTACCTATCTAGTTTAAGTTTAAAACATGTGGCTCTCCAAAGACATTTCAATCGTGGTCCTGTTGATATTTGGCTCTGCGGACTAATGAGTTTGCCGACCACAGTCCTAGAGCATCTGAGCAGCCATGAGTGGGATAAAATTAACCACCAGCGAGGCCCCCTCAGCCCCTGCCTCTCCTCCTCAGGGATAAGCATGGCAGCCACGAAGGCCGACCAGCCTTGTTGCCCTTTAAGTGGGTACCTGCTGCTGAGATTCAGCCACATGTGTCAAACACAAGGCCCGCGGGCCAAATCCAGCCCGCCAGGCCTTGCAATGTGGCCCGCACCGCGCTGTCATCACTGCACTCCGCTGTCAGTTTATGACATTGTCAGTTTATGACTGTTTAGTAAACCATTCGGCCCGCGATTTAGGCTGGATTTTAGATTTTGGCCCCTTCTCTGATTGAGTTCGACACCCCTACTAGCCAGTGCCTGGGTGACAGCCGTAAGCAGAAGGTGGAAGAAGGAAATGCAGTAGCCAGCCCTAGCCGGTCTGGCTCCGTGGAGAGCGCTGGCCTGCGGACTGAAGGGTCCAGGGCACACGCCTGGGTTTATTCCACTCACTTACGCATTCACTGGTTGAGTCTTGTATGTGCCCTCGCTGGGCTGGCACCTGAACCTTGGCATAGCTGACGATGCTGTAACAGGTACTGAGGTACCCGGCAAAGATCTGGTGATGCTGACTTAAATTGCTTGGCTAGGATAGTGAAAGGCGCCCTGGCTGGTGTGGCTCAGTGGATAGAGCATTGGCCTGTGGACTGAGGGGTCCCGGGTTTGATTCCGGTCAAGGGCATGTACCTTGGTTGTGGGCACATCCCCAGTGGGGGGGGCGTGTAGGATGCAGCTGATCGATGATTCTCTCTCATCGATGTTTCTAACTCTCTATCCCTTTCCCTTCTCTGTAAAAAATCAATAATAATAGATAGATAGATAGATAAAGCCAAAGCCCTCCCTTAGAGGTATAATTCCTCTTTGTTAATCACTGCAGGGACAGGCTTTGAGATCTTGTTAATACAATTTCCCAACAACCTTCCACCAGTGGCTGAGCAGCCAGCCAGTGGTGCTCCTTGCTTGAATCTAGATTTTCCAATTCTATCATTTCTTCTACATTTATTGCCTGGCTTATTTCTGTCCAAGAAAGCTTCCTTTCTGCCCCTTCCCTCCCTCGGTGTTTCTCTGAATGCGTGGACGGATGGATTGCTTTTCATTTCATGCATTAGAATCCATTATTTCCTCATTGGTTTGGATACGCAACTTGTCCCAAGTTGGGTCAACAAGCTGACCCCATATGTCCTTTTGATATAATCCCATTAGTCTTTAACTTCCTTGCTTTCTGGCCCAACAGAATATCCCTGGCTTACCTTTTGCTTTCTCTTTCATTTCTCCACAGACCTGGTACCTTTTATTGGAAAGAGAGAGTTAGAAACCAAGAACTGGGTGCTAGGTGTGCTGATCCAATATTCTTTGTTTTTTATCCTCACCTGAAGATATTTTTCCATTGATTTTTAGAGAGAGTGGAAGAGAGATGAAAAGGCAGTGATTGGTTGCCTCCTACACCAGCCCCGACCAGGGCCCGGTCCAGGGAGGAGCCTGTAACCCAGGTACATGCCCTTGACTGGAATCGAACCTGGGACCTTTCAGTCTGCGCGCGGGCCGGCTCTCTATCCACTGAGCCACACCGGCTAGGGCTCGCCTCGTATTCTTATCAGAGACTTGAATTAAAGGCATAAGAATGCTTATCAAGTTTAAAAATGACGGAAAACTGGGAGGAAAAGCAGAATGTGTCGTAATAGAGTAGATATTCAGAATGACCTCCATAGGATGAAATCTGGACCAGGACTAATAGCTTTAAAAGAGGTCAGTAGGGCCGAAACCGGTTTGGCTCAGTGGATAGAGCGTCGGTCTGCGGACTGAAAGGTCCCAGGTTCGATTCCGGTCGAGGGCATGTACCTTGGTTGCGGGCATGTCCCCAGTAGGGGGTGTGCAGGAGGCAGCTGATGTTTCTAACTCTCTCCCTTCCTCTCTGTAAAAAAATCAATAAAATATATTATTAAAAAAAAAGAGAGAGGTCAGTAGGAAGAGCTGTGCTTTGGCTGAAGAAAGACATTGCATCATTTCATGTTTGGGAGAAACTCTATTGGACCAAAGGTGATATAGCTTTGTTGGTGGATGGGTGCCAGCAGCATCTATGATCCTTAAGTTGCATCATTCATTCATTCATTCATTCAGCCAACACTCTTTGAGGGCCTGTTACCTGCCAGGCACTGTTTTGGCGGCTTGGGATAACTACCAAGCAGATAAGCAAAAATCCCTGCCCTTCTCAGTCATTATTTTGGGGACGGAGAGGGGCAGGCAATCAAGAAAAACCACAGCCGAAACCGGTGTGGCTCAGTGGATAGAGTGTCGGCTTGCGACTGAAAGGTCCCAGGTTCGATTCCAGTTAAGGGCATGTACCTTGGTTGCAGACACATCCCCAGCAGGGTGTGTGCAGGAGGCAGCTGATCGATGATTCTCATCAATGTTTCTAACTCTCTGTCCCTCTCTTTTCCTCTCTGTAAAAAAATCAATAAAATATATTTTTAAAAAAAGAAAAAAGAAAAACCACCACAAAGAAGCAAATCATCTACAGTAGAATGTTATTAGTTGAGGAGTGCCTTGAAAGAAAAAAAAAAAAGAAAGAAAAGCAACCTCAGGGTAAGGGGAATATTGGGGGAAGTGTGAATTCTTCAAGAAGGTGATCTTTGCCTGGCCGGTGTAGCTCAGTGGTTTGAGTATCAACCTATGAAACCAGGAGGTCACGGTTCGATTCCCAGTCAAGGGCACATGCCTGGGTTGTGGGCTCCATCCTCAGTAGGGGGTGTACAGGAAGCAGCCGATCAATGGTTCTCCGTCATCATTGATGTTTCTCTCTCTCTCTTCCTCTTTATCAACAATAAAAGAACACACACAGATGCCCTAGCATTAAAAAAAAGTGATCTTTGAGCTTGGAGGAAGGGACCCAACGTGGTGGCTATTGGGAGACAAGACTCCAGGAAGAGGAAGTAGCCAGGGCAAAGGTCCTGGGGTGGAGCCGGAGGGCTGGGCATCATTGGCTGCAGGTGGGTGGATGGATGGCACTGATAGAGGTGGTGTCCAAGGCCTGGCTGCGCTAGAAGTGCAATTCTGTGTCCAATGCTGAGATTTCCTTATTTTCTTTTATTTTTAAAAATATATATATATTTTATTGTTTTTTTTTACAGAGAGGAAGGGAAAGGGATAGAGAGCTAGAAACATCGATGAGAGAGAAACATCCATCAGCTGCCTCCTGCACACCCCCCTCTAGGGATGTGCCCGCAACCAAGGTACATGCCCTTGACAGGAATCGAACCTGGGACCCTTCAGTCCGCAGGCCCATGCTCTATCCACTGAGCCAAACCGTTTTTGGCTTAAATATATTTTTATCGATTTCAGGGAGGAAGAGAGAGGGAGAGAGGGATCGGAGCACCAATGATGAGAGAGAATCATGGATCGGCTGCCTCCTGCACGCCCCACCCTGGGGATCGAGCCCACAACCCAGGCATGTGCCCAGACAGGGAATGGAACCGTAACCTCTTGGTTCATAGGTTGGCGCTCAACCACTGAACCATGCCAAGTGGAAGAGACCCTTTCTTTTTTATTTTTGTGTGTAGTTTCTTTTCTTTTTCTTTTTCTTTTTTGTTGTTTTGTCCTTGGGGGCCCTGTCGCCTGGCCCTTGCCCATAGATGGGTGTGGGGATGGTAAAGATGCAGATGTCATGGGACGTGGGAAGCTCGGCCGTAAGAGAGGACAGCGGGGACCACGTGATGGCGGTACCCAGCCTGACAGCCGCCCTGTGGCCCAGGACGCGGCGGCCCTGGGGGTGGGGTGAGAGCAAAAGGTGTTGGCTCCGAGGACGCTCCTCTTGGCCCGGGGGTGAGGGGAAACTTTCCCAGGATGGCAGCTCATTCCTGGGCCGCTGTTCCCACTGCCATGGAAATGACGGGCTGCTTTCAAGGGGCATCCAGGGAGAATTACATCTGACCGTGGTCCTGGGCGCTCGTAGGAAAAGTTGAACCGTTTCCCAAATGTTACTTCTTCTTCTTCTTCTTCTTTTTTTGTTAATCCTCACCCGAGCGTATTTTCCCATTGATTTTTTAGGGAGAGCGGATGAGAGAGGGAAAGACAGAGAGGAACACCCATGTGACAGAGACACATCGATTGGTTGCTTCCGGGGAGAGCCTGGTATGTTCTCTTGACTGGAATCGAACCCAGGACACTTTCGTTCGATTCTCTCCTCCGCAAGTCAGTGTTCTATCCACTGAGCCAACTCAGCCAGGGCATGCCTTTTCCTTTAAAAAAAAAAAAAATTTATTTATTTATTTATTTAATTTTACAGAGAGGAACGGAGAGGGAGAGTTAGAAACATCGATGAGAGAGAAACACCGACCAGCTGCCTCCTGCACACCCCAACTGGGGATGTGCCCGCAACCAAGGTCCATGCCCTTGACCGGAATCGAACTTGGGACCCTTCAGTCCGCAGGCCGACGCTCTATCCATTGAGCCACACCGGCCAGGACATTATTTTCCTTTTTTTTTTCCCCCTTCCTTTTTATGATCTTTGCAGTTTGATACGTTCTGTTGTGTGTATTTCTTTCTTTTCTTTCTTCTTCTTCTTCTTTTTTTTAATGTTGAGAGGGAGCCATTGCATTGGTTTTGGGACTTATTTAGGGATGCAGGTTATTCCATGCTGGGGGTGTTAGGAACCAGGAAAGGGGGTGAGGGTGGGGGTGGGGGTGGATTGTGCCTCTTCTAAGTGGGGTGCCTCCCGATCCCTCCTGCTTCAGGGGGTCCTGTCTCCTGCCTGGCTGCGTGCAGGTGTGTGGCGAAGGTCTCCCCTCCTTGGCTGTGTCTTCAATCCTATTATCCCACGTACATTAATCTTGCACCGCTCCTCCCACCCGCGTCCTGGCTGCGTGTGGGCAGAATCCTAAGCGCGGACACCCCCCGCCCCTGCCGCAGGGCACCGGCCTGAGTGGTGTGGGTGCAGCCAGGACCTCAGGGGGACGGATCCGAGCAGAAATTAGAAATTGATTTCAGAAGCAACTAGCCGCCAAAACCGGTTTAGCTCAGTGGATGGAGCGTCGGCCTGCGGACTGAAAGGTCCCGGGTTCGATTCCGGTCAAGGGCATGTACCTTGGTTGCGGGCACATCCCCAGTGGGGGGTGAGCAGGAGGCAGCTGACCCATGATTCTCTCTCAATGATGTTTCTAACTCTCTATCCCTCTCTCTTCCTCTCTGTAAAATCAATAAAAATATATATATATATATTTTAAAATAGAAGCAACTAGCCCCGGCGTCCACACCAGCTCGGCCGCGTGGATTCGGTCTCGGACAAGTGGGTGCCAGGACCATTGGCGGGGGGAGAAGGACTAAAGGGGCAAGACCACCGAAACCGGTGTGGCTCAGTGGATAGAGCGGCGACCTGCGGACTGAAGGGTCCCAGGTTCGATTCCGGTCAGGGGCATGTACCTTGGTTGCAGGCTCATCCCCGGTGGGGGTGTGCAGGAGGAAGCTGATCGATGATCCTCTCTCATCAATGTTTCTAACTCTCTATTCCTCTCTCTACAAAATCAATAAAATATATTTAAAAAAAAAAGGGGGGGGGGGCAAGACCCTGGCCAGACCCTCACGGGGCGCCCCATGGAGAGATGATCCACAGGTTTCCCTCAAACCTCCCGCTCGCCGCCGAGGGTCTCGGAGCCGCCGGAAGGGGCCGGGGCGGCGGTCGGAGGGTCTGGGGGTGGGTGGGGGGCGGGGATCGGTGACCCCCGCTTCCCTGCGCGCCCCCCGCTCCAGCCGCCTCGGTGTCCGGGGAGAGCGGGGGGATCCCCGGACGCACGCGGCCTCTCCAGGCGCGCCCCCAGCCGGCGCCCCCGAGGCCGGCCGCAGCGCCCAGGAAGCGGGAAGGGGGAAGGGGCGGAGGGCGGGGATCGGGAGCGGAGCTGGGAGAGGCAGGACGGACGGCGTCCACTTCCTCCTCCGGCGCCGCCCTCCGCCCCGCGATCCCGGGAGAGCTTTCCTCCGGGAGCCAGGCCAGCGGGACCGCGCGGCGGGGGTCGGAGGGGCGCGCTCCCGGAGGCCACGTGACTCGCACCCCAACCTCCCCCCGCCACCCCCCCAGGTCCGGGGGCGGGGCGGCCGCCCGCGCGTCCAGTGGAACCACCTGAGCCCGAGCCCGGAGGACGCCGTTGCAGTCGGAGCCGCGCGCGCCGTGATGGCCCCGGGGACCCGGCCGCCGCCGCTGCTCCCGCCGCCGCTGCTGCTGCTGCTCCTCCCGCCGCTGCTGCTCCCGCCGCCCGCGACCTGGGCGCTCGTCCCCCGCATCAGCCTGCCGCTGGGTGAGTGCGGGGCGCGGGCCCGGGGCGGGGAGGCGGCCCCAGCGCCTCGTGCGGACGGCGCTGTGACAAAGGAGGGCAGGGGGCGCGTTGGAGACGTGGGGCTCGCGAGGACCCCTCCTCCTCCTCCTTTGAAAGCGCCGCGCGCGGTGGGGGCGGGCGGGAGAGGGGAGAGCTGTGGGGGCCGCGGGCTCCTTTCTTCCATTCTTTCAATGCGAGGGGGGATCCGAGACCCCCTGCTGCCTCTTCAGGGTCCCCTTTCGGCGGTGACACCCCAACCCCCAACCCCTGTTGCTGGCTGCCCGCCGCTCCGCCTGCGCATCTGCTTGTCTTTGATGCTGACCAGAGCCAGCCGCGGTGCCGCCCCCAGGGCAGCGCGGGGTGGAGGGAGGGGGCTGTGCTGGCGGCCGTAAACACTGGGGTTTGGTTATTCCAGCCCAAGTCACCGAAGGAAGGGCCGGCGCCCCATCATCCTTCACCTTAATGGTCGCGGTGGGATTCCCCCAGGACCTGGGAGGGGTCGTACGAGGGAGGGGGGCACTCTGGGTGCGCCAGGAGGACCATCCTCCTGGACCGGTTTCTCTCCCCTGGAGCTCACAGCTGCTTCTGTGGCCTCCTCCCTTTGCAGCCCTCTGCTCTCCCCTCTCCTTACACCCTGCCCCCCTCCCCTCATCCTGGTTGCTTGCTGCTCCGATTTCTCTTTGAAGCCAGAGGCACTAGGATGCTAAGCCCATTTCTACAACCAGGCAACTCAGCCCCTCCTCCCCAAGCCCCGGGTCCCTGGCCTGCAAAAATACTCCCCCGGTCACAGCTGCCTCGTCCGGGAGAGCTGGTGAAACCAGGTGTATTTCGTGGGCATTGCGTCTATAGGTGTTGTTTTATTCCGAGCCCTTTCCCTCGCTGGTTGTCACACTGCGTGAGTTAGAATAAAGGACCCCGTCACATTCCGGGCGACAGGCTTCCTGTGCGTATAGCATCCCCACCCCTAAGAGCGATCCCCCTGGCAGAAGGAAAAGAGGCGCAGAATCAGCACTCGGATCAGCTCTCGTGGCCCCGAGTCACCCCAGCTTGAAACGGGGCCCGGGAGTGCCGGGAAGGTGGCCTGGCTGCAAACCAGCCTCGCGTAGGAGCCGCGTGACCTCGCACAGGCCGCCTAGCCTCCCCGGGCCTCGATTTCCTCATCTGTGAAATGGGAGAACAGGGCGGTGAGGAGTGCCGTCCCGTTTGCATCTGAAAAGTCCTCAGGACGGGGCTTGGCACCAGGAAGCGGACAGGGAGTGCTCGCTGTCATTGCTGTTGTGTTGGGCACCGACTCCGGCCTGGCACTCCAGCCTGGCACGTCCTGCAGATCTGGAGCGATTCTGCCCGGGGTGGGGCGCTGCTGGCCTGTGGTTGCACCGCAGCCCCTTGGGAGCTCCGGCTTGGTAAGTGAGGGTGCACGCGTATCCAGAGCCGGGCCATTTCTCCCTTCTGCTTGGCTTTGGGAGCAGGTGAGAGGCGGTGGGGACTGATGCTCAAAGGCACTGCATGTACGGATGGCCCCAGGGACATGTCAGAGGTCCCAGGTCATCTGTGACCGGCTCTGGAGCTCCACGGGGGACCACGCAGGAGGGGGGGGTCCCTGAGTTGGGGAGCCGGGAGAAGGACCCGAGAGCATCTGCTTTATCTGAGAGCAGCTGGGGTACTTGGGGGTGATTTCCCCACAGGGCTCCGAGACCTGGCCACTCCCTCAGCCCCGTGACCACCGCCAGGCCGCAGTACGGCTGCCTCAGGCACCACCTGCCCAGGGCACTCGGCGCTGTGGTCAGCGTGTCTGTGTCGCTCTCAGATTCATGGCAGCTCCAGCTGCTGTCGCTCCTGGACAGAGCCTCGGCCGGAGGACTGAAGGGTCCCGAGTTCCATTCCAGTCGGAGGCATGCCAACCAAGGGGCACAGACCTCAGTTGCAGGCTCAGTTCCTGGCCAGGGTGCTTGTGGGAGGCCACCAGTTGCTATGTGTCTCTCACATCAATGTTTCTCTCCCTCTCTCTCTCTCTCTCTCTCCCTTCCACTCGCTCTAAAAATCAGTGGAAACATATCCTTGAGTGACGATTAACCCCCCCCCCCCCCCCACACACACACACAAATCATGTTAAAAATCCTAAGCCTGGGCCTGGACCGGTTTGGCTCAATGGATAGAGCGTCAGCTTGGGGACTGAAAGGTCCCGGGTTCGATTCCGGTCAAGGGCATGTACCTTGGTTGCGGGCACATCCCCAGTAGGGGGTGTGCAAGAGGCAGCTGATCAATGACTCTCTCTCATCAATGTTTCTAACTCTCTCTCTCTCTCTCTCCCTTCCTCTCTGTAAAAAAATCAATAAAATAAAAAATAAAAAAATGAAAAATCCTAACCCTGGGAGGACTGTGAGGACCCCCGAGATGACACATTTGGGGGGGGGGGGGGCACCGCTGAGAGGTCGAAATGCAGCCCAGATTCTGCCCTCGGAGCTGTGACTCCTGGAGAGGAGACCCTCCCCCGTGTCCCTGAGCCTGGGTCAGCCCAGAGGGGACTCCTTGTTCTGGTCCCGCCAAGCCTGGCAGAGGTCAGCGGCCTCCTGGCACCTGACCTTGTGAGCTGAGCACGCACTCACGCTTTACTGAGCCGCACCACTGCCCGGAGTGCCCCCCCTCTCCCCCCCCGGGCTTCCTCCTGGCCCTGGCCACCCGCCCCCTCCCCCTCCCGTCTGTCTGTGTGCGGCGTGTCCTGCAGGGCTGGTTGCCCCCGAGGGGAATTCTCCTGGGACTGGCCAGGCTTCCTGCCTCACCCCTGGGGGCTCGTTAGGTGTTCCTGGCAGCCCGCCCGTCCTGGGCAGGACCATGGTGACCATGGGACACCGGGCAGCAGGCCCCTGGGCACCTGCCTCTCAGAACAGGGAGGAAGGCAGGCATGGAGCTAGAGCCCACGCCCGCTTCCCTGCCATCTGCTCTCCCCTCCTGACCCCTCCTCCCCCCAATCCTGCTCCCCCCCAAAGGCCTGGATGCCTGGACACAGCAGGCTGTGTCTGTGGTTTGACATAAACCCCTAACTTGGAGCGTCCTTTCCATGGGACCCTCATGACTGTCCATCAGATTCCTGGGGCCGCCAGGAGCGGGGGTTGCATGCTCATGGCCAGGATGGGGAGAGGGGCCTGGGGGGCCCTCCGAGGACGTGGCCGGTCTCTGGGAGAGGCGCTTTGGAGACGCGCGTGGGATTTGGGTTCCGCTGGGTTGGCAGCTGGGTGGCGTGGCGGCGCGGCGGGACCCAGGGGGCCGCTGCGTCCGGAGCAGGAGAGACGCCGAGTGGAAAGGAGGGCCGGGGAGTGTGAGCCGGCCGCGAGGGGAGAAACGAAACCCGGCTCCAGTGGCCCAGGGGAGTCTTAATGGGTCCCCTTATTTGGGCAGCTAAAAGGAGCTGTTCATTCTCACCCTGCCCCGGAGTGCCTGCCCGGGAAGCCTCGGACTCCGTGTTTCCAAACCAGATCGGAACAAAACCCCATTGAGCCCAGAGAATGGGGCCTGAATCAGCCACTTGGCCTCTGACCCCGGAGTGGGCACCCAGGGTCAGTCTGCTGTGAGAAGCCCGCAGCAGTACAGGCTGTTTTTGTTTTGTTTTTAAATTTTAGAAAGGGGGGCGGAGAGAGAGAGAAAGAGAGAGAGAGAGAGAGAGGAACGTCAATGTTGAGAGAGAGTCATTGATTGGCTGCCTCCTGCACGCCCCACACTGGGGATCGAGCCCACAACCCTGCACTGACTGGGAATCAAATCAGGGCCTCCTGGTTCATAGGTCGACGCTCAACCACTGAGCCACACCAGCCAGGCCAGGCCGCTTTTGAGGTCTTGTTCTGGGTGGTGACTTGCTTTCCTCCAGGGAAGCCGCATGGACGGAGCCACAAGTGTGGGTGCTGCTGGCCTGGCGTTGAAGACTAGCTAGCCCTTCTTTTCTTTTCTTTTTTTAAAATATATTTTTATTGATTTTTAAGAGGAAGAGGGCAAGAGAGAGAATCCTTGATCGGCTGCCTCCTGCCCGATCGGGAACTGAGCACACCACCCAGGCAGGTGCCCTGACCGGGAATCGAACCGTGGCCTCCTGGTGCCTAGGTCAATGCTCAACCACTGAGCCACCACAGCCCGGTGAGCTCCCGCCGCCGCCTCTAGGCCCCTTTTCACTGGTGAGATGGGAATCGTAACAGGAACCTTCACGGGGTTAATGGATGTGAAGTCTGGCACGGGCGGCGTCACAAGTAAAAGCCCTGGCTGGTGTGGCTCAGTGGCTAGAGCGTCGGCCTGCGGACTGAAGGGTCTCTGGTTCGATTCCAGTCAAGGGCACGTGCCCGGGTTGTGGGCTCCATCCCCAGCATGCAGGAGGCAGCCGATTGGTGATTCTCTCTCATCATCGATGTTTCTCTCTCTCTCTCTCTCTCTCTCTCTCTCTCTCTCTCTCTCTCTCTCTCTGTCTCTCTCTCTCTCTCTCTCTCTCTCTCTCGCTCTCTCTCGCTCTTCCTTACTCTCTGAAATCAGTAATACACACACACACACACACACACACACACACACACACATATATTTATATATAGGCAGCGGCCCCAGCTCCCCTTGGTGGGAATTTCCAGCCTGGCGAGGTGGTTGCATTCATTGGGTAGACACTGTCTGAGCCCGGCTGGGTCCAGGCCCCCTGCAAGGTGTCAAGGCCGCCAGCCGGGCAGGAAGTGGCTCAGACTTCCTCACCGTGGCCCTGGGGGACAAGCAGAGATGATGATGCTTCATTTAGTCCCGTGGTCGGCAAACCGCGGCTCGTGAGCCACCTGCGGCTCTTTGGCCCCTTGAGGGTGGCTCTTCCACAGCATACCACGGCCTGGGCGAGGCTGTTCTGAAGAAGTGGCGTTAGGAGAAGTTGAAGTTTAAAAAAAGTTGGCTCTCCAAAGAAATGTCAATTGCTGTTGATACTTGGCTCTGTGGACTGATGAGTTTGCTGACCCCTGGGCTGGTCCCCTGTCCAGGTGCTCCCTGTTCAGCTCTTCCAAATGCCTCCTCCTCTGCCGGGGGCTGGGCTGCACCGCCCTCCTCCCTGCCCCTTGCGGCTCCACTCTGCCCTCTGCGTGACCCACGCTCAGCTGGGTGTGGACATGCCTGTGAGCTCCGAGCTTGCACAATTTTGGGGGCACACCTGCTCGCTCCTCCTCCAGACTTAGAGAGGCGGGTGGCCCCCGGGGCCTGGAGGCAAGGTGGGGTGGGGTCGTGTTGTCAATCACTCCTTCCTGTTTCACCTTCTTAGGGCCTGTGCCCTCTTTGTCCCCACCCCCCCACCACCACCATCCCCATGGATATTCAGGATGGGTGGACAGGGCTCTCTGATATGATCCTTCCCATGGGGGATGAGGAGGGAGAGGAGCAAACAGAACATAAGACTCCTGAGGTCCAGGTGGTCCAGGCTGGCCCCAGCTGGCCCCTGCCCCCACCTCCTCGTGTTCTGACCTCCCCGTCCTGGCTCGCTATCCTGTGCACAGGCTGAGAGCGGCTTACTCAGAGGCGGCCGTCTTGGGACATGTACCTGAGGCACCGTCATGCCATCTCCTACCTTTCCCAAGTCTTTTCTTTGATAATTTTTTTTTTTGCAAATGTAATATATTAATAATACAATCAGCACATGATTTTTTTTTTAATTTTATTGATTTTTTCAGAGAGAAAGGGAGAGAGATAGAGAGCTAGAAACGTCGATGAGAGAGAAACATCGATCAGCTGCTTCTTGCACCCCCCCCACTGGGGATGTGCCCGCAACCAAGGTACGTGCCCTTGACCGGAATCGAACCCGGGACCCTTCAGTCTGCAGGCCAACGCTCTAGCCACTGAGCCAAATCGCTATCGGCGCAACAAGCCTTTTCTCTGCTCCTAACCCTGTATCCTCTCCCTGGTCCCTCTTTTTCTACTTTTTGAAAATATGTCTGTATTGATTTCAGAGAGGAAGGGAGAGGGAGAGAGAGAGAAACATCAATGAGGAGAGTGAATCACTCATCAGTTGGCTGCCTCCTGCAGGACCCCCGACTAGGGATGGAGCCCACATCCGGGCATGACCGGGAATCGAACCGTGACCTTTTGGTGGGTAGGTCGACAACCAATCCCTGAGCCACATTGGCCGGGCTCCTTGGTCACTCTTGAGCCACCGGGAGAAGGGAGAAGGCGGGTAACAGGTATAGAGCTTCGGGGGTCCCAGGCTTTATTTAGTTGTCCTGTACCCACCTGCATGGTAGGTGCAGTTACCCCCATTTTACAGATCAGACAGCTGAGGTTCAGAGATGGGACGTATTTTTGTCAAAGACATCTTGCTCCACCCGGTCTCCCTGGGACCTCTCAGGTCTGCACTTGTGGGTCCTCTGAGAAGCCCATCCTGATGGCGTCATGGGGTTTGGAGTGTGTGTGTGGGGGGGTGTTCTCTGGCGAGGGGGTCTCGGTGGGGACAGGAGACAGAGACCTAATTTTATCAGAATTTCTAAAAGGGGGGCCAAGTGGCTCTAGCCGGTGTCGCTCAGTGGGTAGAGCATCAGCCGGTGGACCCAAGTGTCCTGAGTTCGATTCCGGTCAAGGGCATGAACCTCAGTTGCAGGCTCTTGCCCGGCCCTGGCCCTGGTCAGGGCGCGTGCAGGAGGCAACCAATGGATGTGTTTCTCTCACATCGATGTTTCTCTCTGTCTTTCCCTCTCCCTTCCACTCTCTCTAAAAATCAACGGAAAAAATATCCTCAGGTGAGGATTAAACAAAAGAAACAGGGAGGGGGCAAATGAGCCAACTCGTCGCCTCTTTTTTGCTCCCCATCTTACTGCTTCTCCATTCTCTGAGACAGACGCTACCCGCAAGGCCCGGCAGGGGTCTTCAAACTACGGCCCCGCGGGCCACATGCGGCCCTCAGAGGAGTCTGATCCGGCCCGCCAGGTTTTTTGGGCAGTGAGCGCAGCCGAGGTGTTACAGTAGGAATTAGTAGTTCATATAGTCCGGCCCTCCAGCTCTCTGAGGGACCGTGATCTGGCCCCCACTTTAAAAAGTTTGAGGACCCCTGCGCAAGGGAGAGGAAACCCCCCAGGATGGCCCACTTAGGACTTAGGACTCTTGTCAGTCATTCATTCAATCAACAGATGTGTGCCAGGCGCTGCCCTTGGGTGTGGGGCGGGGGGAGGGGTTGGCGTTGTTCCGTCTTGCACAGGGGAGGGAACTGAGGCTCAGAGAAGTCGATTCCCGTTGCCATGGTCACCCAGCCAGAAAAGTTGGGCGCCAAGCCTTGAGCCACAGCTGCCTGCCATGAGAGCCCCATTCCTTCCATCACCTGTGAGATCTACCAAAAACAGCAAAGGTGCCAAGACCGGTGTGGCTCAGTGGATAGAGCGTCCGCCTGCGGACTGAAGGGTCCCGGGTTCGATTCCGGCCAAGGGCATGTACCTTGGTTGCGGGCACATCCCCAGTGGAGGGTGTGCAGGAGGCAGCTGGTCGATGTTTCCCTCGCATCGATGTTTCTGACTCTATCCCTCTCCATTCCTCTCTGTAAAAAAATCAATAAAATACATTTTTTTTTTTTTTTAAAAAAAGGCAGCAAAGGCACCCAGCCCAGCTTTGAATAATGGATAAGCTATGTGCTTCCCTCTGGCAAAGAGCTCTATGGAGGTCACACGCTGGTTGGGATACAGATCCGGCCAAGGCCCCCGATGGTGCTGCCCGGTCGGAAATAGGACCAGCCCAGCAGCCTTGGCCAGGGTCGAGGTGCATGGCGGGCGGATGCAAAACTCTCCGGTAGGCGTGGCATCCCGGGGGCAGCGGGCCAGGGCCAGCTGCAGATGTGTTTTGTTTGGCCTCCGAGTGTTTTTAGAAAAACTTGCGGCGGTCACCGATATTTAACACTCGGGAAGTTTTCTGTGAAAATCCAGGTGGTTGCCGAAACCGGTTTGGCTCAGCCGTAGAGCGTCGGTCTGCGGACTGAGAGGTCCCGGGTTCGATTCCGGTCAAGGGGCATGTACCTGGGTTGCGGGCACATCCCCAGTAGGGGGTGTGCAAGAGGCAGCTGATCGATGATTCTCTCTCATCGATGTTTCTAACTCTCTATCCCTCTCTCTTCCTCTCTGTAAAATATCAATAAAATATATTAAAAAAAGAAGAAGAAAAAAAAGAAAATCCAGGTGGTTAGTCCATCTAAAGGCCTGGCAAAGCTGGGCGCCCACCCCATTAGCAGCAAGCATGGAAGGAAGGCAGTTGAGGTGTGGGGGGCATGGCTGGGGCATGGCTGTTGGTGACTCTGTAGCCTGGGAGCAGGGCTGCAGGTATTGGGTCTTCCTGGCACAGAGAGGGCAGGCGCCTGTCCAGGGTTGCACAGCTGGTTGGTGATTCAAGTCAGGACTCGGGCATGAGCCTCCCAGTCCCTGTGGCCTCTCCTGCCTCCCTGCAGTGCCTTGAGCTGTCACACTCCCATCTGCACCCTGGGGCTCCAGCCAGGACAGCGTGATCGGTGTTTTGGGGGTGGGGGCGCAGAGTAGAGGCAGTGTGAGCGTGAGGCCTCAGGGTCTCCAGACTGCCCCCCCCCACTTTTAAAAAAGAGATCTTTTAATTGATTTCAGAAAGGAAGGGAGAAGAAAAGAGAGCTAGAAACATCCATGATGAGAGAGAATCATGGATCAGCTGCCTCCTGCATGCCCCCTACTGGGAATCAAGCCCACAACCCAGGCATGTATCCTTGACCGGAATCAAACCCGGTGCCCTTCAGTTCATAGGCCAGTGCTCTATCCACTGAGCCATACTGCTAGGGCCAGGATGCCTTCCTGGATCAGAGCATCCGGATTGGGACTTAGGACTCTTGTCAGTCATTCATTCAATCAACAGATGTTTATCAAATCGAATAACTCCTTGGAACTCACCTGGTCAAATGATACAAATATTTATCTTTATATATAAAAGCCTACAGTGACTGTTATGACAGAAAGACCACAAGGACCAGTCACTATGATACACACTGACCACCAGGGGGCAGACACTCAACGCAGGAGGTGCCTAAGCCCACAGGCCCCAATTGCTGATAGGGCCTGCTGGACAACATTCTAGTTCACATGTGTCAAACACAAGGCCTGTGGGCCAAATCCAGCCCGCCAGGCCTTGCAATGTGGCCCGCACCGCGCTGTCATCACTGCACTCCGCTGTCAGTTTATGACTGTTCAGTAAACCATTCGGCCCGCGATTTAGGCTGGATTTTAGATTTTGGCCCCTTCTCTGATTGAGTTCGACACCCCTATTCTAGTTCCTCCCCCGGCCAGCAGGTGCCAATTGCCTGATCGGAGCTACCCCCACCCCCACCCCCGGCTGGGTCGGGGAACTGGAGGTGGGTGACAGTAGACTAAGGGAAGGAGGAGGGGGTGAGGTGGGGAACCTGATCGGCCCTGATGGCCAGCCAGGCCTAGCCACCCCACCGGTGCACGAATTTCGCACACCAGGGCTCTAGTGGGCTATAAGTAGGAATAAGATAGTTGGGCCTCAAGGCGCAGTCAGCTTCGTGGAATAGCTAGAAAGTCCATCATCAGGGAGGGGTACAGGGTAAATGGGGGCGCAGAGAGGGGCCCTTGCCCAGCTGGGGACTCAGGAAGGCCTCATGGAGTAGAAGAAACTGAGTCTTGACCAATGAGTAGGAGTAGGTCATTCATGCCTGGCTAGTGTGGCTCAGCGGTTGAGCATCGACCTATGAACCAGGAGGTCACGGTTCAATTCCCATTCAGGGCACATGCCCAGGTTGTGGGCTCGATCCCCAGTGTGGGGCGTGCAGAAGGCAGCCGATCCTTGATCCTCTCTCATCATTGATGTTTCTCTCTCTCTCTCTCCCTCTCCCTTCCTCTCTGAAAACAGTAAAAGTATTTTTAAAAGAAAAAGGAAGGGCCTTCCAGGTGGGGGCGCTGCCTGAGCAAAGACCGAGAGAGGAAATTGGACCTTGGTGTCACTGAGTTGAAACGGGAGAGGGCCAAAACTGGTTTGGCTCAGAGCATCGGCCTGCAGACTGAAAGGTCCCGGGTTCGATTCCGGTCAAGGGCATGTACCTTGGTTGCAGTCACATCCCCAGAAGGGGGTGTGCAAGAGGCAGCTGGTCGATGTTTCTCTCTCATCAGTGTTTCTGGCTCTCTATCCCTCTCTCTTCCTCTCTGTAAAAAAAAATCAATAAAATATATTTTTTTAAAAAAAGAAAGAAAGAAAGCAAGAAACGGGAGGGGGACATACAAGGGCTGGTGAGTCAGGGGCTTGGACAGGGGGGCACGGTTGAGGGTTTACCCAGAAGCCCTCTCGGCAGAGCCGCGGGGCTGGGGGCAGAGCCAGCTGGGCGAGGCTGCTGCAGAGGTTGGGGTCGGAGTGGGGGTGCTGGCCGGGTTCGGCCCGTGGAGATTTGGGGCACAGTGATGAGAATACATTTGGCAAGCGCTGAGCAGGAAACACGGGCAGGATTTGATTGGGGACTGGATGTCCTTGGGTGGCAGGGAGGGAGGGAGGAAGGACAGACAGGGCAAGGTCTGCAGCTAGGTGTGTGGTGCCCGGAGACCCCAGGCCGTAGCGGGGGGCAGGAGGGAGGGACCCCCGCAGTGGCATGTCGGAGGAAGGACTTGATTGGATGAAGAGCCTTGGGAGTCGCCAGCGTCCGGGTCAGTGAAGCACTGGGCATGGGTGCGGGGACCCTGGGGCCAAGGGCAGGAGCCAGGGAACAAGGGCATTCAAGAGCGAACCCTGGAGCCCAGCCAGTGTGGCTCAGTGGTTTGAGTATCGAGCCAGGAACCAGGAGGCCACAGTTTGATTCCCAGTCAGGGGCACAGGCCCAGGTTGCAGGCTCCATCCCCAGGGTTGGGTGTGCAGGAGGCAGCCGATCCATGATTCTCTTTCATCATCGATGTCTCTCTCTTTTCCTTCTCCCTTTCCCTTCCTCCCTGGAATCAATAAAGAAAAATACTTTAGAAAAAAAAGCAAACCCTGGAGCCCTAACCGGTGTGGCTCAGTGGATAGAGCCTCGGCCTGTGGACTGAAGGGTCCCAGGTTCGATTCCAGTCAAGGGCGTGTACCTTGGTTGCGGGCACATCCCCAGTGGGGGGGGTGCAGGAGGAGGCAGCTGATGGATGTTTCTCTCTCATCGATGTTCCTAACTCTCTCTCCCTCTCCCTTCCTCTCTGTAAAAAATCAATAATATATATATATATTTTTAAAAAGCCAAAACCGGTTTGGCTCAGTGGATAGAGCGTCGGCCTGCGGACTGAAAGGTCCCGGGTTCGATTCCGGTCAAGGGCATGTGCCTTGGTTGCGGACACATCCCCAGTAGGGGGTGTGCAGGAGGCAGATGATGGATGTTTCTCTCTCATCGATGTTCCTAACTCTCTATCCCTCTCCCTTCCTCTCTGTAAAATATCAATATATATATATATATATATATATATATATATATATATATATATATATTAAAAAGCAAACCCTGGAGAGGCTGCAAGGTGGTTGGACCACAGCCCTGGACCCAGCAGCCCGGGTTCGAAGCCCGGCTCCCCCACTTTTCCAGCCGGGCAGCCGCGCACGTGACCTGCCTCGTGCCTGAGCCCTTGTCCTCTGAAAAATGCAGGTGGTGATGCCTGTGTCACGGCGACCTTGCCAGGACCTTGCCAGGCGCTGGTCACTCCGCGTGCTTAGGAAGTGCTGCCGCAGGGCCTTAGCTCTTGGCGGGAGGGAGGGTGGCCCAGGGGTGTGTGTGTGTCGGGGACAGGAAGTGACCTTGAGGCTGGTGTGGCAGACACCCAAGGACAGGGGGCCTCCACGGGGCCACGGCCACGTGCCACGTGCCACGGAGGCCGTGGCCCCGGGCGCCTGGGCTCTGGCCGTGGGTCCTGGCGTGTGTGGCGGGGCCGGTGGAGGCCTGGCTGCAGTGAGAGGGAGGACGGAGATGGAGATGGCGCCCGCTGGCTCTCCCTCCCTCTCTCTCTCTCTCTCTCTCTCTCTCTCTCTCTCTCTCTCTCTCTCTCTCTCTCGGAAGGGTTGTGGCTGAGAAAGCTGGGGAGGGAGGGAGGCTCGCATGTTTCTGGGGTAAATATTGCAGGGAGAACCCGCTTTCTGTGAGGCAGCGGTCAGTGGCGCAGAGCTCGGCTCTGCGGAGTCGGGGAGCCGTGGGAAGTGGAGCGTTTATGCCCGGGGGGCCCCCCAGTTTTCTTAGGGAAAGAGGAGACGTCAGGAGAGAGGGGTCATGAAGCTGTCAGCCCCCCCTCCCCCGAGGAGGGTCCTGGGTGGGCAGGTGGGAGAGCAGGCTCCTAGGTGATGGGGCTCATGACAAGTCGTGGGTGAGGATGCCCTGGCCAGATGGGCACAGGGAGGGCCGGGAAGGGGGCTGGGCCACCTGGGGGTGCTGGCAGGGCCTGCTTGGTGGGGGCAATAGCAGGGACCTTTTTTTTTCTTTTCTTTTTTAATACATTTTATTGATTTTTTTTACAGAGAGGAAGGGAGAGGGATAGAGAGTTAGGAACATCGATCAGCTGCCTCCTGCACACCCCCTACTGGGGATGTGCCCTCAACCAAGGTACATGCCCTCGACCGGAACCGAACCTGGGACCCTTGAGTCCGCAGGCCGACGCTCTATCCACTGAGCCACACCGGTTTCGGCAAGCAGGGACCTTTGTATATCTGCCCCGGAATGCTGGTTGCCGTGCGCTGGGATCCATGTCTTTTAGCCCAGCCCCCCAGCGCCCGCTTCCCTGTTGGGGACTCTGCCTGGCTCTGGTCTGGTGAGGGCAGACTGTGCCCACTGCCTCGGGCCCCGCAGGCTGCCCTGCCCAGCGCCGGGGCGGTGCAGCGGGCAGGACGTGTGTCTGGGTCGCGGGCTGCCTTCATCCGTTGCTGAGTCAGCACCCCCGCCCTGGCACGGCGGGTCCAAGAGTCCAGAGTGAGTCCTAGGGAGCAGGTGTGCCCGCTGAGCATCTGGGAGGCCCCCCCGGAAGGTTGTGGGGCCCAGGTTCCAGCTGAGGGAGAAGGGGCTGCCATCCCCTGCTGGGGACCCTTCCGGGCTCTGCCCGCCCTGGAGGCTGGTACCTGCCACCGGCCTCCTCCTGCCGGGGCCTGTGGAGGGCGGGATGCCAGGGCCAGGTCAGCCGGGAGGTGCCAGGAGCCACCGAGAGGAGAAAGGTGGGGTGGGGCTCTGAGTCACAGCCCTGCTGCTGGCCTGGGCAGGACCTCCCGGGGTGTGGGCAGTGCCCATCCTATTCCCAGCTCACTCCAGAGTCTCCCCACTTCCGGCTGAGTCACACAGGGGCAGGTGAGCCTCTGGATGAGGCTGGGGACTGAGCCATCTCCGCATCACTTCCTGCTGATACCGGTCCGGAGTCGGGGAGTGGGCCCCGCCGGTGTCTCTGACATGCCCTGCTTCCTGTCACCCCCATCCGGCCTCCCCCCGCCCCGGCTCCGGTCTGCAGGATGGACGCAAAGGTTTCGGCCTGGCCTTCTCGGTGCCGGACTGACCTGCTGGTAGCTAGCGGGTGAGGATGGCCCGGCAAGGCACCCGCCACCACACAAGGCTCAGTGGATAGAGCGTCAGCCTGGGGACTGAAAGGTCCCAGGTTCGATTCCGGTCAAGGGCATGGACCTTGGTTGTGGGCACATCCCCAGTGGGGGGTGTGCAGGAGGCAGCCAATCGATGATTCTCTCTCATCGATGTTTCTGATTCTCTATCCCTCTCTCTTCCTCTCTGTAAAAAATCAATAAAAATATTTTTAAGCCGAAACTGGTTTGGCTCAGTGGATAGAGCATCGGCCTGGGGACTGAAAGGTCCCGGGTTCGATTCCGGTCAAGGGCATGGACCTTGGTTGCGGGCACATCCCCAGTAGGGGGTGTGCAAGAGGCAGCTGATCGATGGCTCTCTCTCATCGATGTTTCTAACTCTCTATCCCTCTCTCTTCCTCTCTGTAAAAAAAAAACTCAATAAAATATATATTAAAAAAATATTTTTTTTAAAAACAACAACAACAAAAAACAGCGCAGCAGCTAAAGAGCTACCCCAAGATCTGCCAGCATGCCCGGGGAGCCGAGTGCCCGAGCACCCCATCCCTGTCACCTCTGCACAAACAGCACCCCGGAGCGAGCACACAAGCACAGACAAGCCCTGCGGTGGGGCTCAGGCAGACACACACACACGCGCGCACACACACACACACACACACACGGGCAAGCTCAGGCAGGGCCCACACAGACGTCTGGGCTGTGACTCTGGAGGGGACCCGGGCACTGGCCACTTGGGGGAGACCATCACTCAGACCATCACACGGAGCCAGGACCAGCTCACACGCACACACACGCACACACACGCACACACACACGTGAGGCTGGCATCTCTCGGCCTCGGAGCGGATGCCCTGAGACCGGCCTGGGCTCCGTGTGACCAGGTGCAGGCCTGGGTTGGCATCGCCGGGCGCCAGTGTTTTAATTATGCAGGAGGATGAGGGAGGCGCTGCTCCTCGCCTCCCTGCCCCCCACCCCCACCCCCACCCCCGCCCTGCTCCCCGGGGGTGCTCACCGGGCTGGATTTTCCTGCAGGGCCCTGGGCTTTTGTTTTTGATCCTCTCCAGCGAGCGCTGGTCGTGTGCCAGACGCCGCGCCAGCACAGGGCGGGTAGCGTGCACGCCGCCGCTGGGAGACAGCAGTCAGCAAACGGGGCTCATTACGTGTGTTGTTATTTACACACGTAATCTCGCCCCTTCTCATAACAAGCCCGTGAGGCGAGGTGCTATTACCCCCACTTTGCAGATAAGGAAAGTGAGGCTGGTAAGTGGCTTGTCCTGGCGGCCGAGGGCGCGTGCGTGCCAGGGGCGGGATTTGAACCCAGGTCTCTGCTCCTAGAGTCTGAACTCCTGATTTGTTATTTTATTTTTTTTTTTTTAAATATATATATATATTTTATTGCCAAAACTGGTTTGGCTCAGTGGATAGAGCCTCGGCCTGTGGACTGAAGGGCCCCGGGTTCTATTCCGGTCAAGGGCATGCACCTTGGTTGCGGGCACATCCCCAGTGGGGGGTGTGCAAGAGGCAGCTGACCGATGTCTCTCTCTCATCGATGTTTCTAGCTCTCTATCTCTCTCTCTTCCTCTGTAAAAAATCTATAAAATATATTTTAAAAAAATATATATTTTATTGATTTTTTACAGAGAGGAAGGGAGAAAGAGTTAGAAACATCAATGAGAGAGAAACATCGATCAGCTGCCTCCTGCACACCCCCCACTGAGGATGTGCCCGCAACCAACGTGCATGCCCTTGGCCGGAATCGAACCCGGGACCCTTCAGTCCGCAGGCCGACGCTCTATCTACTGAGCCAAACCAGCCAGGGCTGGTTTTTTTTTTTTGTTTTTTTTTTTGTATGTTATTTTTGTTTGTTTGTTTGTTTAATCCTCACCCAAGGATATTTTTCCATTGATTTTTAGGGAGAGTGGAAGAGAGAGGGAGAGACAGAGAGAAACACCGATGTGAGAGAAACACATCGATGGGTTGCCTCCTGCACGAGCCTGCGACCGAGGTCCGTGCCCTTGGCCCGGAATCGAACCCAGAACCCTTCGGTCCGTTCTATCCACTGAGCCAAACCGGCTAGGGCAGTTCCCGTGGTAGTTTGACCATGCCTTTCTTATGAAGCGTTGCTCTTTTTTCTGGGGCTTCTAAAAAAGCATCATTTCTCCCAGCTGCTGTGTTCTGCCCCGTGAAGGATGAGGATTGATGTTCACTTCCAGCCCCTTGTGCTGGGGACATGGAGGTTGTTTTGATTTTAAAATATATATCTAATTAACATTCTTTTCCGTTCACCTTCGTGCCTTTGTTTCTTGCATAATTTTTGCGAGGCAGGAACACCACTCCCTGTAAGCCTGATCCCTGGTCCTCGGTCCCTTGCTAACCCCTGCCTCGCTGGCCTGTGTTGGCTGTTCTAGAAGCGGGTTTTTTTGTTTGTTTGTTTTTTAAATATATTTTATTGATTTTTTTTACAGAGAGGAAGAGAGAGGGATAGAGAGTTAGAAACATCAGTGAGTGAGAGAGAAACATCGATCAGCTGCTGCCTCTTGCACACCCCCCACCGGGGATGTGCCCGCAACCAAAGTACATACATGCCCTTGACCGGAATCGAACCTGGGACCCTTCAATCCGCAGGCCGACGCTCTATCCACTGAGCCACACCGGTTTCGGCTAGAAACGGGGTTTTGTCGTAGAGGTGGCCCCCCTGCTAACGCCCACCTTCCTCTCCCCAGACTCTGAGGAGCGACCAGTCTTCAGATTCCAAGCCGAAAACGTCTCCAACTACACGGCCCTTCTGCTGAGCCGCGACGGCGGGACCCTGTACGTGGGGGCCCGGGAGGCCCTGTTTGCGCTCAACAGCAGCGCCAGCTTCCTGCCGGGCGGGGAGTACCAGGAGGTGAGAGACGACGCCCGCCCCCGGGGCTGGGCAAGCTGGGCAGAGGGTGGCAGTGGGGAAGGCGAACTGGGAGACTGACATCTCCTGGGTCCCGGGATGATGCGAACAGAGAGGGGGAAGGAGTTGGGTGGGGTGTGTGTGTGGGGGGGCGTGTTGGACCCTCCATCCCTCCATCCCTCCATGCACGCTTACCTGCTGCCTCATTCCCCAGCTGCTGTGGAGTGCAGATGCCGAGAGGAAGTACCAGTGCAGCTTCAAGGGCAAGGACCCACAGGTGAGCCGGCCCCTGACGGCGGCCTGGGCTGCAGGTGGGATAGAGGGCGGCTGTCCCGGACCCGGGGACGGAAGCAGGAGTGGGAGCAGGTGCAGCCGGCTGCGGTGGGCGGGCATAAACCTTCTGAGGTGGCCAGATCTGGCTCTTGAGTCTTGCACCGGTAGATTGGCCGCTCCGGGCCTTGGTGTTCCCATCTGTAAAATGGGTATAGTAGCCCCGGCCGGTGTGGCTCAGCGGTTGAGCACTAAACCCGGAAGTCGTGGTTTAATTCCTGGCCAGGGCGCATGCCTGGGTTGCAAGCTTGATCCCCCGGTGGTGGGGCGTGCGGGATATTTGCTTTCTGCAATCAATAAAAAAATATATTAAGAAATAAAAGTAAATAAAATGGGGTTTAGTGATGCCTGTCTCACGGTACCCACCATGAGTGAGGATCCAATAAGGCACCGGCACAAAGGAAGTGCCGGGTAGACGTGGGCTTCCGTCAGGAGCAGCTGCTGGGTGGGACAGCGGTCGGGTCCCTCTGCAGTTGGCGCCTCACGTGGCAGGTCTGACAGGTCCCGGTTTGGTTTTGGCCGGACCAGTGGGTGCGGGTCTCATCCAGTCCCTGGGGTTCTTCTGGAGGACTCCCTGTTATCCCCAGAGGCCGCTGGTCCTGAGTGAAGCAGGAGCAGCTAAGATGATGGCAAAAGAGGGCCGGGCTTGGCATCAAGACTCAAGTTCAAGTGCTGACATCCTGACTTCTCCCATTCAGCACATAGTATCTTTAAAAAAAAAAAAAGTTAGCTGAAACCAGTTTGGCTCAGTGGATAGTGCGTCGGCCTGTGGACTGAAGGATCCCAGGTTCGATTCCGGTCAAGGGCATGTACCTTGGTTGCGGGCACATCCCAGTAGGGGGTGTGCAAGAGGCAGCTGATTGGTGATTCTCTCTCATCGATGTTTCTAACTCTCTATCCCTCTCTCTTCCACTCTGTAAGAAATCAATAAATATATATATATATGTTATATATAATTGATTTTGGAGAGGGAGAGAGAAATACCAGTGATGAGAGAGAATCATTGATCGGCTCCCTGCACGCCCCCCACTGGGGATCCAGCCCACAACCTTGGGCATGCGCCCTTGACCAGGCCTCGATCGTAGGTCGATGCTCAAGCCACTGAGCCACACTGGCTGGGCCGCACTTGCTTTGTAAAGCCCAGGTGCTTTTAGACACTGGAGACTTCGTTGTGAAAGAGGAGAACAGCGAGCAAAAAAATCAGTCCGTTGGAAAGGTAGTCAGGTTACACGCGCCCTTCAGAAAGAGTGACATCCGAGCCGAGAGGAGAAGGCAGTGAGGGAGCTGACCTTGGGGTGCGCGGAGGAGGAACAGCGGGCCTGTGGGTTTGACCCTGGAGTGGCCCGGCCTGGCGTTTGTCAGGAGTGATGGGAGGACAGAGGGAGGGAAACCAGCGAGGGAGGGGAGGTGCTGGGGGGCCTGGACCAGGGAGGGAGACATGGTCAGACTCCCGGTGCATTGTGGGGGTCTCCTGATGGGGAATGCCGGGGTGCCAGGTGGGAATTTGAGGCTGGCTGGGAGGTTTGGGGCCTCGGCAGCCGAGAGGATGGAGTTGCCATGAATGAAAAGGAGAGACCTCGGAGGAGAAGCGTGTGGGGAGCTATCAGAGGGCGGATGGGAGACGGTATTAGATTAAAGTGACCAGATTTTAACATTGGTAAAGCGGGACAACCATTGATGGGGGTGGGGGTGGGGGGGGTGGGGATCTTGACTAAAAATTTGGTCTATATGGAGCAACAAAATTTTTCATAGAACGCAAAAATAGTATTGTAATATATTTTTTTAAAAATTTCAACCTGAGTACCATTTACAAATACAATAAATTAAAAAAAATTATGTATAGTATTATTTTATTCTTTGGCATATTTCCCATTTGAGTGAATTCTAACCACTGAAATCAACCATGCCAACTTGGATAAGCAGTTCTTGATAATCAGTTCTCAACCGTTATTTTGTTATGATTAAAGTTTAACGTTATAAATTATAAAATTAACAAAAATAATATAAAACTCATATCCTGGCTACATAGCCACATGGCCGCCGAACACCTATTCCCTTCCCGTTCTCCCGCTGTTCCCTAGTTTGTCGTGCATTCTTTCCAAAAACCGGGACTTTTTTAAAACGCTTCGCGGCGCGGGACACATTGTTAGAAATCGGGACTGTCCCGCCAAAAGCGGGACGTCTGGTTACCTTCTGTTAGACGCACTCTCGGTGGCTGCCCGTGAGTCTGGGGCCGGGCCTCAGGCCCAGGGTCTCCTGCTCTGGGCTGTGGCTTCCTTGCCCTGTGGCCTGGGAGGGACCATCCGTTTGCAGTGAGGACCTTCAGGGGCCAAGGCAGCCCAAGAGGGGGCACTTCCGTGCCAGACCCCAGCCGGAACTAAAGGCTGCTGACCACAGAGCTGGCTGAGCCCCGAGGTCCCACCTACACCCGTGTGTGGTCCCTGATTTGAGGCCTCATCCCCCGCCCCAGCCCTGGCCTTGGGTCTCAGGGGTGCCCCCTGGTGGCTGGCTTGAGCATGACATCCTGCCCGTCTCTCCCCAGCGTGACTGCCAGAACTATGTCAAGATCCTCCTGCCCCTCAACAGCAGCCACCTGTTCACCTGCGGCACCGGGGCCTTCAGCCCCCTCTGTGCCTACATCGTGAGTGCCCGTCCCCCTTCCCCCGCCTTGCAGGCCCCGAATCTCCCCGCTGACCCACAGCTCACACCCTGCCGAGTCCTTACAGCCCGCCTTGTACACCCTCCTCACCCCCTCACACCCATGTGTCTCTGCCCCCCCCCCCACCCCCCCCCCGCCATACACCTTAGCGGAGGCTCTGGCTTGGAGTACCAACCTGGAATCAGACATATCTGGGTTTACATCATGGCACTGCCCCTTCCTGGCTCATATATTTCTTCTTTTTTTTAAAAAAAAAAGGTATTTTACCGAAACCGGTGTGGCTCAGTGGGTACAGCATCGGCCTGCGGACTGAAAGGGCCCGGGTTCGATTCCGCATGTACCTTGGCTGTGGGCACATCCCCATTGGGAGGTGTGTAGGATACGGCTGATGGATGTTTCTCTCTCATCGATGTTTCTGACTCTCTATCCCTCTCTGTGAAAAATCAATTTAAAAAAATATTTTTTTAAAGTAGTATTTTTATTGATTTCAGAGAGGAAGGGAGAAGGAGAGAGAGAGAAATATCAGTGATGAGAGAGAATCATTGATCGGCTGCCTCCTGAACGCTCATTACTGGGGATTGAGCCCCGCAACCTGAGCACGTGCCCTTGACCAGAATTGAACCCGGGACCTTTTGGTCCACAGGCTGCCGCTCTATCCACTGAGCCACACCGGCTAGGGCTGGCTCACGTCTTTCTAAGCCTCGTCTCCCCTCTGCCACCTGGGACTTCTGGCGCCCACTGCAGGGCTCACAGCCAGATGATGCCGGCATTGTGCCCTGAGCACTAGGATGGGGAGGACAGTCTGCCTGACCTCTGCCCCCCCACCCCCTCCCCCTCCCCCTCCGAGTTGTCTTTCCCAGCATCCCCCGCCTTTCCTGCAGAGCACACCCCTGCCCTGGTGTGCCCCTGACCTCCTCCCCCCGCCTGCCCCCCCCCCCCCCAGAGTGTGGAGAACTTCACGCTGGCACAGGATGAGGCGGGGAAAGTGCTCCTGGAAGATGGCAAGGGCCGTTGCCCCTTTGACCCCAATTTCAAGTCCACGGCCCTCATGGTTGGTGAGTACGGGGGGGCCGGATGGCCTTGGGGAGGCTCCGTGGCTTGTGTGTGTGTGTGTGTGTGTGTGTGTGTGTGTGTGATGTGCATGTGTGACCCTGAGCTGCCCTGGGGTTCCTGCTCCCTCCTCTGTGCACCTGAGGGAAGTGGGCGGGACCAGGGTCATTGCAGGCCTATGGTGGGGTTAGGGGGGAAGGTCCCACCAAGAGGCTGTTGCCATGGCAATGTGTTCTTGGCAGATGGCGAGCTCTACACCGGGACCGTGGGCAACTTCCAGGGGAACGACCCCGCCATCTCCCGGAGCCACAGCCGCCGCCCCATCAAGACCGAAGGCTCCCTCAACTGGCTGCAAGGTGCAGACCCCCCGCACCGCCCACCCGAGGGCAGGCCCAGGGGCCCTGGGAAGGGCACTCCCCGTCCTCCTCTCCCTCCTCCCTCCCCCCCCCCCCCCCCGTTCTCCCCCCAGGCCTGAGCACAGAGCCTCGCCTGTCCTGTCCGGGACGCCCGGGCTGACTCTGTGCTCCCTGCCGGCCCCCGCAGACCCGGCGTTCGTGGCCTCGGCCTACATTCCCGAGAGCGTGGGCAGCGCGCAGGGGGACGACGACAAGATCTACTTCTTCTTCAGCGAGACCGGCCAGGAGTTCGAGTTTTTCGAGAACACCATCGTGTCCCGCATCGCCCGCATCTGCAAGGTGAGGGGGGCCGCCCAGAGTCCCCCCAAGGCTCCACCGGTCTGGGGTCAGGAAGCGCCGGGAGGTCCTGCTTCGGTGACCTCTCTCTTTTTTTTTTAATTAAATATATTTTATTGATTTTGTACAGAGAGGAAGGGAGAGAGATAGAGAGTTAGAAACATCGATAAGAGAGAGTCATCGATCAGCTGCCTCTTGCACAACCCCCACTGGGGATGTGCCCGCAACCAAGGCACATGCCCTTGACCGGAATCGAACCCGGGTCCCTTGAGTCCCCAAGCCGACGCTCTATCCACTGAGCCAAACCGGTTTCTGCCGGTGACCTTCTCTTAACTTCCCGGGAGAACGGCTTAGCTCACGGGCCTTTAAATCAAAATACCTCTTACTGTATTATATATATATATATATATATATATATATATATATATATATATATATATATATATATATATATATTTGATTTTTACAGAGAGGAAGGGAGAGGGATAGAGAGTTAGAAACATACCAATGATGAGGCCAAAACCGGTTTGCTCAGTGGATAGAACGTTGGCCTGCGGACTGAAAGGTCCCAGGTTCAATTCCGGTCAAGGACATGTACCTTGGTTGTGGGCACATCCCCAGTGAGGGGCGTGCAGGAGGCAGCTGGTCGATGTTTCTCTCTCATGGGTGTTTCTAGCTCTCTATCCCTCTCCCTTCCTCTCTGTAAAAAAAAAAATCAATAAAAATATATTTAAAAAAAAAAAGAAACATCCATGAGAGAGAAACATCGATCAGCTGCCTCCCGCACACCCCCTACTGGGGATGTGCCCGCAACCAAGGCACACGCCCTTGACCGGAATCGAACCCGGGACCCTTCAGTCCCGCAGGCCGACGCGCTATCCACTGAGCCAAACTGGCTAGGGCTATTTATTCTTTTTGTTTGTTTCTTTACAGAGAGAAAAGGAGAGGGATGGAGAGCTAGAAACACTGGTGAGAGAGAAACATCCATCCGCTGCCTCCTGCACGCCCCCTACTGGGGATGTGATGGGCGTGGGCGTTCTTGATTTTCAACGGAGCTCCGGCCTGGCTGTAGCTTGCCCCCCCCCCCCCCCCCCCCCCCCCCCCCGTCCCAGCTATAGTTGGGGAGGGGGCAGCGAGGAGCACCCAGCCCCTGACCTACGACCTCCGTGCCTGAGCGGCCTCTCTCCCTCCCTCCCGCAGGGCGACGAGGGCGGCGGGCGGATCCTGCAGCAGCGCTGGACGTCCTTCCTGAAGGCCCAGCTGCTGTGCCTGCGGCCCGGCGACGGCTTCCCCTTCAACGTGCTGCAGGACGTCTTCACGCTGAGCCCCGGCCCCGAGGACTGGCGGGACACCCTCTTCTACGGGGTCTTCACGTCCCAGTGGTAGGGCCCGGGGCCCGGCTGGGGGTGGGTGGGTTAGGGCGAGGGGTGGTGGTGGGGTGGTGGTGGGGAGCCCGCCTCATCCTGAGCCCCGGCGTTCGCAGGCACCGAGGGACCACGGAGGGCTCCGCCGTGTGCGTCTTCAGCATGAGGGACGTGCAGAGGGCCTTCGACGGCTTCTACAAGGCGGTGAACCGAGAGACGCTGCAGTGGTACACCGTGGCCTACGAGGTGCCCACGCCCCGGCCCGGCTCGGTGAGGCCTGCTCCCTGCGCTGGGCGGGGATCCTGGCGGGGACGGGGCCTCTCCCAGCCTGGGGTCACTGGGCTCCTCCGAGTCCGTCACGTCTGTTTTCTCACCTTGAAAGTGGGGACAGCCAAAACCAGTGGCTCAGTGGTAGAGCGTCGGTCTGCGGACTGAAAGGTCCCAGGTTCAATTCCGGTCAAGGGCATGTACGTTGGTTGCGGGCACATCCCTTATAGGGGGTGTGCAAGAGGCAACTGATCAATGTTTCTCTCTCATCGACGTTTCTAGCTCTCTATCTCTCTCCCTTCCTCTCTGTAAAAAAAATCAATAAAATATATTTTTTTTAAAAAAGAAAAAAAAGTGAGGACAGCTGAAACTGGTTTGGCTCAGTGGGTAGAGCGTCGGCCTGCGGACTGAAGGGTCCCGGGTTCGATTCCGGTCAAGGGCATGTACCTTGGTTGCGGGCACATCCCCAGTGGGGGGTGTGCAAGAGGCAGCTGATCCATGATTCTCTCTCATCGATCTTTCTAACTCTCTATCCCTCTCTTTTTCTCTCTGTCAAAAATCAATAAAATATATTTAAAAAGAAAAAATGAAAAAAAAAAAAGAAAGTAGGGACAGAAGCCCAGGCCTGCTTGTCCCACCTGGTTAGATGTGACCGTGACTGTGGGATGCCTTCCAAGCTGGGGGGGTGGGGCGGGAGGGCAGCAGGGGTGTCCCCGTCAGGGCACTCACAGTACCTTTGTCCTTGTGTGCTCACGGGGCCTCCCCCTGGGCTGTGAGCGCCTTATTTATCTGAGTAATATTTATCTGAGAAAGTTTTCTTCTTTTTAAAAATATATTTTTATTGATTTCAAACGGAGAGGGAGAGAGAGAGAAACATCACTGATGAGAGAGAATCCTGGATCTGCCGTCTCCTGCACGCCCCACACTGGGGATCAAGCCTTCAACCTGGGCGTGTGCCCTGACCGGGAATCGAACCGTGACCTCCTGGTTCTTAGGTTGACGCTCGACCACTGAGCCACGCTGGCCGGGCTGGAGTTCTTTCTCCTTTCCTTCCCGCCCGAGGGGCTGCCCCAGAGCAGCCCTGAGCCAGGCCATGGGCGTGTGGAACACATTTCAGCGTTGCCCTTCTGTGTGCTTTATTTTTATTTATTTTTTTTTCCCTACCGGGTGCTTATCTCCAGCCCTTGAGCCTCATCTGTGGAGGGTCACTCCTGGGTACCAAGTCCTCGTTAGGGCTCTTACAGAGAGAATGAGGCACTAACTGGGGGCGCCACGGGGACCCCTGGCCAGCCAGATGATGCTCACAGAGCAGGTGGTGCGGTGCTGCTGCTCGAGGCCTGGGGGCGGGGCTGGGAGCATCAGAGCAGGGACCCTGGCCAGCGGGGCCCTTGGGTGGTGCCCACAGCCTGGGCTCTGCCCTGCGGCCCCCTCAGACCTGCCACGGGCTCCGAGGGTGGACGGCAGGATCTGGCCTCACGCCCCCACCACCTTCTCCCTTCAGTGCATCACCAACAGCACCCGGGAGAGGCGGATCCACTCGTCCCTGCAGCTCCCGGACCGCGTGCTCAACTTCCTCAAGGACCACTTCCTGATGGACGGGCAGGTCCGCAGCCGTCTGCTGTTGCTGCAGCCGCAGGCCCGCTACCAGCGCGTGGCCGTGCACCGCGTGGCCGGCCTGCACCGCACCTACGACGTCCTCTTCCTGGGCACCAGTGAGTGTCTGCGGCCGGGCAGGCCGGGGGCCGGGGGGTGGCCGAGGGGCGTGGGGCGTGGGCACAGGCTCCGCCCGGGGCCTGAGCACTGTCCTTGCTGCAGAGGACGGCCGGCTGCACAAGGCGGTGGACGTGGGCTCCGGCCTGCACGTCATCGAGGAACTCCAGATCTTCCCGGCCGGGCAGCCCGTGCAGAACCTGCTCCTGGACCCCCACCGGGTAAGCGGGTGGCAGAGGCAGAGGCAGAGGCGTGTGGGGTGCTCCTGTGTGGGTAAGCTCTTAGAAAGTTAGTGTCCGAGCCCTAGCCTGTTTGGCTCAGTGGATAGAGCATCGGCCTGCAGACTGAAGGGGGCCCGGGTGCGATTCCGGTCAAGGGCACGTACTTCGGTTGCAGGCTCCTCCCGGGCTCAGGCCCCTCAGGTCCGGGTGCGTGCAGGAGGCAGCCAGTCGATGCGTCTCTCACATCGATGTTTCTCTCTGTCTCTTCCCCTTCCCACTCTCTCTAAAAGTCAATAGAAAAAATATCCATGGGTGAGAATTTAAAAATAAATTTTTTAAAAAGGAGGGGGTGAGGGGCGCCAAACCAGTTTGGCTCGGTGGATAGAGCATCGGTCTGCGGACTGGAGGGTCCCAGGTTCAATTCCGGTCAAGGGCATGGACCTTGGTTGCGGGCACATCCCCGGTGGGAGGTGTGCAGGAGGCAGCTGATCGATGTTTCTAACTATCTCTCTCCCTTCCTCTCTGTAGAAAAAAATCAATAAAATGTACTTTTAATATATTTTATTGATTTTGTACAGAGAAGAAGGAAGAGAGATAGAAAGCTAGAAACATCAATGAGAGAGTCATCGATCAGCTGCCTCTTGCACACCCCCTACTGGGGATATGCCCGCAACCAAGGTACATGCCCTTGACCGGAATCGAACCCGGGTCCCTTCAGTCCCCAAGCCGATGCTCTATCCATTGAGCCAAACCGGTCTCGGCTAAAATGTATTTTTAAAAAGTGGGAGCCTGGGAGGAGGCCCTGGGAAAGGGGCTCTGGGGTGGCCCTGGCTCTGATCCCCATGTCTGGGCAGGGCCTGGTGTACGCAGCCTCCCACTCCGGGGTAGTCCAGGTGCCCGTGGCCAACTGCGACCTGTACCGGAGCTGCGGGGACTGCCTCCTCGCCCGGGACCCCTACTGCGCCTGGAGCAGCAACCGGTGCCGTCCTGTCAGCCTCTTCCACCAGCAGCTGGCCTCCAGGTGAGAGTCCAGCAGGCCTTCCCACGTCCATCCCTGTGTGCGGCCTGGGGGCGCCTTCCCCCGCCCCTCTGAGACCCCCTCCGCGCAGCTTCATTGGCATCCACTGTCCTGGTGTAATTGTTATTTTTTAAAAACTAAAGGCCCGAGCCGAAACCGGTTTGACTCAGTGGATAGAGCACATGTGTCAAACACAAGGCCCATGGGCCAAATCCAGCCCGCCAGGCCTTGCAATGTGGCCCGCACCGCGCTGTCATCACTGCACTCCGCTGTCAGTTTATGACATTGTCAGTTTATGACTGTTCAGTAAACCATTCGGCCCGCGATTTAGGCTGGATTTTAGATTTTGGCCCCTTCTCTGATTGAGTTCGACACCCCTAGAATAGAGCATCGGCCTGCAGACTGAGGGGTCCCCGGTTCGATTCCGGTCGAGGGCATGTACCTTGGTTGCGGGCACGTCCCGGGTGGGGGTGTGCAGGAGGCAGCTGGTCGATGTTTCTCTCTCATCGATGTTTCTAGCTCTCCATCCCTCTACCTTCCTCTCTGTAAAATATCAACAAAATTTATTTTTTTTTTAAAAAGAGACACACACGAAGCTTATACATACAGAGCCAGGTGTCCTTCCTGTTTCTTAGGGAGTATTACAGAACCTTTTATTGGAAATAAATACTGGGGAACGGGGGAGGTGCTGGCCTGCCTTTCTCCCCTGCTCTGGGCCTGGTGGTCCCTGAGCTCTCGGCCCTTGCCTCCAGGGCTGCCCCTGGGGATCGGGGTGCAGACGCACGGGGCACCCTGGCCTATCAGACTCTCTCTGGTCCTCAGGCGGTGGGTCCAGGACATCGAAGGGGGTAACGCCAGGGAACTCTGCAACGCTTCCTTCGTCAAGCCCCGGTTGGCTGCTCCAGCAGGTAACGTGCCCGTCGGGGGATGGAGGGAGGCAGGGGCCCCGTGGCTTAGAAGGCTCCTGAGTCCAGGCCCCGACCGCCATAAATGCCCTCCCGTCCTCGACCCTCCAGCCTGGGAAGTGCAGGTTCCAGTCCCCGGAGTCCCTCAGGCGTTGCCACTGTGTGACAGCATGATGGGCACTGCCCAAGCGGGAGGCGGGTGAGCTGGGGCTGCGGTGCCCGCCAAGCCCCCCCCCCTCCACCCCCTCCTTGGCCTCATGCCCGCGCCTCCCCTGCCCGCAGGCGAGAAGCCGTGCGAGCCAGTCCCGCTGGAGCCCAACACGGTGAACACCCTGGCCTGCCCGCTGCTCTCCAACCTGGCGACGCGGCGCTGGCTGCGCGACGGGCTGCCCGTCAACGGCTCAGCCTCCTGCCGGGTGCTGCCCACGGGCGACCTGCTGCTGGTGGGCGGCCAGCAGGGGCTGGGCGTGTTCCAGTGCTGGTCGCTGGAGGGGGGCTTCCAGCAGCTGGTGGCCAGCTACTGCCCGGCGGTGCTGGACACGGCGGCGGAGCGGCAGGGGCGAGGGCCCGTCGTCATCAACACGTCGCGGGTGAGCGCGCCCGTGGCCCATGGCAAGGCGGGCCGGAGCGCGGGCCCGTCCTACTGGACCGAGTTCCTGGTGATGACCGTGCTGTTCGCGCTGGTCGTTCTGCTGGTGATCCTGTTCTTCCTCTACCGGCACCGCGACGGCATGAAGCTGTTCCTGAAGCAGGGGGAGCGCGCCAGCATGCACCCCAAGACCCACCCGGTGGCAGCGCCCCCCGAGACCCGGCCGCTCAACAGCGTCGGCCCGCCGAGCATCCTGCCGGACCACCGTGGCTACCAGGCCCTGTCGGACAACTCGCCGGGGCCGCAGGCCTTCACCGAGTCCGAGAAGAGGCCGCTGAGCATCCACGACAGCTTCGTGGAGGTGTCCCCGGTGTGCCCCCGGCCCCGGGTCCGCCTGGGCTCCGAGATCCGCGACTCGGTGGTGTGACAGCCGACCTGCAGAGGGTCGTGGATGCTCAGAGGGGCCGGCCGGACTTCGGCTCTTGGCGGTGCCCGGCGCTGTGCCCAGCCCTCCGGAGCAGGGGGGCGCCAGCTGGCCGGCGGCCCTTGGAGGAGTGAGGCCCCTCCAGCCCAGATGCCATGATCCCGGGAAGATGTGCGGGCACCTGCCTCAGTGGGCAGAGCAGTGCTCCTTACGTAAGCTGAGCCTTTTGTGTAAAAAAGAAAAAAAAAAAAAACCCCACTGAGAATGTGAAATGACAATGAGACAGCACAAGGCCGCGGGCAGCACGGCCGCTCCAGCGCGCAGCCCCCCCCCAGCCTCGGGGTCTTTGGAAAGCATCCGCCGTGGTGGGTGCAGACAGAGGTGGGAACCTCGGGCCTCATGCCGCTGCCACGGGCAGCGAGGCGCTGCTGGGCCAGGGGCCGGCTCAGGCTCCGTGGCTCCTGCTTGGCCATGGGCTAGGCGGTTAGGGCCACCATCCCGTCACCTCAGGGACCGAGGGCTACTCCGGCCCTCACGGGGCCCTGGGCACCGGCCATCTCTGGACCTTTCCGGCCTGCATCAGGCCGTGGCCACGGGACAGCAGGCATCGTGAGCTCAGGAGTTACGACAACGACGACGTTCACCTTCCCCTCGGAATTCTAGGAAGAGACTGTGGTTGGCTGCCTTCCTCTGTCCAGACTCAAATCCGAGTGTCCACCCCAACCTCTCCCTCGTCCCGTATCCCCCTCCAGCCCTCCTTCACTCCCACACTTTACCTGCCTCCGATCTAAGGGATTTGACACTGCCCAGCACAAGGGCCTGACTTTATGTGGGTTTTATATATTTTTTTTAAGTCAGATGCACTTTACATTTGTTTTTTTGTATTTTAAATAAAACCTAAGGATCTGAAATTGAATCGCGGCCCTTCCTCTTAAAGGACTGTTGACCTAAGCCATGGCTCAGTGTGGGTGTGGCTCAGTGGATAGGGCGTCAGCCTGGAGACCAAAGGGTCCCGGGTTCAGTTCGGGTCAGGGGTCGGGGCACAGGGAACAGGGTTTTTTATTTCACTCTTAAAATTCTTATTATTTTAAAAATGCTCATACAGTAAATTCTTTTTTTAAAAAAAGGTGTAAATGTATATATTTTTAAAAATGATTACAAAGAGGAAGGGAGAGAGAGAAACATCAATGATGAGAGAGACTCATGGATCGGCTGCCTCCTGCACGCCCCACACTGGGGATCCAGCCCACAACCCAGCATGTGCCTTGACCGACAATCAAACCGTGACCTCCTGGCCGAAGCCAGTGTGGCTCAGTGGATAGAGCATCGGCCTGTGGACTAAAGGGTCCCAGGTTCGATTCTGGTCAAGGGCATGTACATTGGTTATGGGCACATCCCTGGTGGGGGGTGTGCAGGAGGCAGCTGGTCAATGTTTCTCTCTCATCAATGTTTCTCTCTATCTCTCTCCCTTCCTCTCTGTAAAAAATCAATAAAATATATTTTTTTAAAAAGAAAAAAAAGAAAAAGCAAACCCGTGACCTCCTGGTTCATAGATTGATGCTCAACCACTGAGCCACACTGGCCAGTTCTTTTTTCTTCTGGTAAATGGCTCTATAATGTTCATGTAGAAATTCACGTCACCACCGCCGAAACCGGTTTGGCTCAGTGGTAGAGCGTCGGTCTGCAGACTGAAGGGTCCCAGGTTCGATTCCGGTCCAGGGCATGTACCTTGCCTGCTGCGGGCACATCCCCAGTGGGGGTGTGCAGGAGGCAGCTGGTCAATGTTTCTCTCTCATCGATGTTTCTAGCTCTCTATCCCTCTCCCTTCCTCTCTGTACAAAATCAATAAAATATATATTTTTTAAAAAATCAATAAAACATATTAAAAAAAGAAAAAGCAAACCCGTGACCTCCTGGTTCATAGGTTGATGCTCAACCACCGAGCCACACCGGCCAGGCTACAGTAAGTTCTTTTTTCTTTTGGCAAACGGCCCTATAACATTCACGTAGAAATTCATGTCACCACCGCCACAATCGGGATTCGGCAGATCCTCCCGCCTCCCCCCACAGACCCCCTCCTATTCAGTGCCACACTCTGCCTGCCTGCTGGTCCCTTCTCTGGAGCTTTGCCAGCCCCCCCGAAGTCTCCTGGAAGCCCAGCCCTTCCTCCTAGCCAGCATTCCCAGGATCGCACACAGGATCGAAACGTCTTAACCTTTATTGCTGATGAGTAGAAACGGAGTGGTGACAACGGCGGTGAGAAGGGGGCGGCGAGGCACTGGCTTGGGGGCGCCCTTCCCTGCCTGGGACAAGACTTCACAGCGCCAGCTCCACCGGGCCAGCTCGGCCGGCCCTGGCAACACAGGCGTGACCTTGGCCACGGCTCGGCAAGTGTCAAGGTCATTGTACGGGCGGCTGGGAAAGCGGCTGCGTGGCTCCTGTCACAGGACGATCTTGAAGGAGCTGGACGAGAGAATGGGGTTTGATTTGGTGCTGGAAGAGGAGGGTGAGGACACTAAACCCAAATGCACCCACCTCCCCCCCGCCCCCCAGACCCTTTGGAATGGGCTGTGTCTCCCGTCTGTCTGTCCCCTTTGGGAGAAGAGCTACCCTGAGAGATTCAGAGGAGGCGGGGGGAGGGGGAGGGGGAGACTTTTCCCAGTACCCCCTTTTCCCCCTATAAGAACATCCTAGCCAAAACCGGTTTGGCTCAGTGGATAGAGCGTCGGCCTGCGGACTGAAAGGTCCCAGGTTCGATTCCGGTCAAAGGCATGTACCTTGGTTGCGGGCACATCCCCGGTAGGGGGTGTGCAGGAGGCAGCTGGTCAATGTTTCTCTCTCACCGATGTGTCTAGCTCTCTGTCCTTTCTCTCTTTTCCTCTTTGTAAAAAAAAAAAAAAATCAGCTGGGACCGGTTTAGCTCAGTGGATAGAGCGCCGGCCTGCGGACTGAAAGGTCCCAGGTTCGATTCCGGTCAAGGGCATGTACCTTGGTTGCGGGCACATCCCCAGTAGGGGGTGTGCAAGAGGCAGCTGGTTGATGTTTCTCTCTCATCGAGGTTTCTAACTCTCTGTCCTTCTCAATTCCTCTCTATGTAAAATCAATAAAATATATTTAAAAAAAAAAAATCAAAAAAATATATTAAAATAAAAAAGAACATCCTAGACCCAGATGCCACAGGCGGGACAGCCCTACCTGGCAAAGTCCGGTGAGCGGGAAATAACATGTTGGAACTCGGAGAGGTTGATGGTCCCGTCCCGGTCGATGTCGGACTCTTCCAGGATCTGGGCAAAGGGTGGGTGTCAGGCCCCGGCCCTCCCCAGGCTCCTGGCCCGGCTCGCCCCCCTCCCCCGCCCCCACACCCCACCCCGCTGGGCCCAGCCGCTCACATTGTCAATAAGCTGCTTCATCTCGGAATCATTGAGCCTGGTGTCCTCACCCTCTCCCGTGAGGCAGTTCACCAGCTGGCTTAGGTCTTCTCTGTTCAAGGTGCCATCGTCATCGAAGTCTAGAGCAGACACGGGGGGGTCCCCGCCGGGATGACCCCGGAAAGACCCCGGGGAAGGCCCTGCAGAGGCTCCCATGGGCTCCCATCCCACCCCGGGTCCTCACCGAAGATGCGGAAGGCGTAGTGGGACTTGATGTCTGGTGTGGCCGTGTCGCTGAACACGCTGAGGAGGTCCAGGAAATCCTCAAAGCTCAGGCTGTCTCGGGCCGGGGAGGTCGAGAAGACCCTGCAGATGCGGTCCCGGAAGGGGTTGGCCTAGGGAGAGAGCCTCCGTCAGCGCCCTGGGACGCAGCCTGGGGCGCACTCTAACCCCACAGGGACCGGAGGGGACGGGGCCCAGAACCCTCACCATGGGTGCAGGCTCCAGGGAGAGGGAGGGGAATGACCGGTGCATTTTCTTTTATTTCTTTTTTTTAATATATATGTTTTATTGATTTATTACAGAGAGGAAGAGAGAGGGAGAGAGAGAGAGAAACATCGATGAGAGAGAATCATCGATCAGCTGCCTCCTGCACAGCCCCCCCCTGGGGATGTGCCCACAACCAAGGTACATGCCCTTGGCCGGAATCGAACCTGGGACCCTTCAGTCCGCAGGCCGACGCTCTATCCACTGAGCCAAACCGGTTTCGGCCAAAGAGAACATTTAATTAAACATGTTATGCTCTACTCTGTTAGGATCAGTGGATAGAGCATCGGCTTGGGGACCAAAGGGTCCCGGGTTCGATTCTGGTCAAGGGCACCAACCTTGGTTGCAGGCTTCTCCCCTGGCCCGGGCCCCTGGTTGAGGCGCAATGCAGGAGGCAACCAATGGATGTGTTTCTCTCACATCGATGTTTCTCTCTCTCCCTCCCCGTCCCTTCCACTCTCCCTAAAATTCATTGGAAAAATATCCTCAGGTGAGGATTAACAAAAAGATAAATAGCCCTAGCTGGTTTGGCTCAGTGGATAGAAAGCATCAGCCTGTGGAGTTATGGATTCCAGGTTCAATTCCAGTCAAGGGCCCATGCCCAGGTTGTGGGCTCGATCCTCAGGAGGGGGCATGCAGGAGGCAGCTGATCAGTGATTCTCATCATTGATGTTTCTATCTCTCTCTCTCCCTCTCTGAAATCAATAAAATATATAAACATTCATTCATTTGTTCATTAAAATAAACACCTGCTATAGGCCACGCCTTTTGCATTCTCACAGCCCTCAGGAGAGGCCATCAGCCCCTGGAAGAGGGTTTCGCAAACTTGAAGGCGACTCAACTCCTCCTAAAGGACCAAAACGTCCTTTGACGCGCCAAGAATGTGTTTCTAGAATCCCCGATTTGAAAATCACCATTCCAGATCATTCCACCAGGAAAGACCAGAATGGGACAGTGACTGCCTGACTGGGGTGGGGGAAGGGAGGGAGGAGTGGAGGTACAGCGGGCTGGCACCTTGAGCTCTGGAAGGCTGAAGATCTGCTCCAGGGACACTCTGGCCTGCAGCGACTCCTCCATGCTCCTGAGCTCCTGGGGCAGCAGCTCACAGAACCGCCTGTGGGCTCTGGCACAAGCAGGAGAACCTGTTGGCCCGCCTTCCCGGGTGCATTACCCGTCACACACCAGGTGAGGCGCCCAAGCTATGCCAAGCTATGCTAAGCTATGCCCAGAGAATTTCTGCGTTATCAGGCTTGATAAGCCAGCGGGAGCCATGCCACAAGACAGCATACAGGCTGGGAGTTCGTCCTTGCAATGGGTAATTTTCTGAAGACCTACTGTGTGCCGGGGCCTCGAGCGCACAGTAGGTCCACGAGGGGTGGAGAGGTTGGGGTGTACCGGGAGCCAGAAGTTGGCTCGGATGAACTGGGAGAAATTAAGCAAAACTCCACAGGGATCTCTCCTGCCCCTCAAGGCCTCCCTCTCTTTTAAGCGGTTTAACCTTGACCTGAACTTTCTCCTCCCCAGCACCACCTCCTCGCCATGGGGATTACTTTAGCCAAGAGGAAGAAGCCCTGGCCACTTAAAGCTGGCAGGTGGCCGAAACTGGTGTGGCTCAGTGGATAGAGCGTCGGCCTGCGGACTGAAAGGTCCCAGGTTCGATTCCGGTTAAGGGCATGTACCCAGTGGGGGGTGTGCAGGAGGCAGCTGATCGATGATTCTCTCTCATCGATGTTTCTAACTCTCTATCCTTCTCTCTTCCTCTCTGTAAAAAATCAATAAAATATATATTAAAAAAAAAAAAAAAAAAAAAAAGCTGGCAGGTGGCTGGAAAGGGAGTTCCAGCCCCAATTCAAATCCTTTCTGGGGATGTCATAGTCTTGGGCAATTTGCCGGACTCCTCCAGACCTGTGTCACTGTCCCCTGTGTCTTTAAAGTAGGTAATACAGGCTGATTTAGCACCGTGCTTGGCCCAGGGTAGGTGTATTATTTAGGTAAGGTTGGGAGAAGGAACCAAGCTCCCCAAGGACCCCGGGCTGGAGGTTCTGTTATGCAGAAGTCAGGGGAGCGCAAAGGTCAAAGGGCGCCCAGCTTTGGCTGCAGACAGCACAGCTGGGCCCTCGGAATGGGCGGGGCGCAGGCTCCAGGGCTGGGGCGCCACAGACTCCGAGTAGCCACCGACCTCCAGGAGGCCTCAGTTTCCCCATCGGTAAGACAGAGTCCCCCTCTAATTCCCCCACCCCCCCACCCCGAAGCCGTCTCTAGGGGATCCCGATGACAGCGAGGTTCAGATCAGCACTTACAGGAGGATCTCCTGCTTGGTCAGGAACGTCAGGTCCTGGAAGGCAAAGCAGGCAGGACCGAGGTCAGCGGGCCGCCCAGGAGGCCGAGCCCCTTCCCCCTCCCCCCCCAAAGCCGCCCGCTCCGGGACCCGATCCCCGAGCGCAGGCCCCGCGCTCCGCGCGCCGCACCCCGCGCACCTGGTACTCGGCCAGCAGCTCCTTGGACAGGCGACTGCCCGAGCCCCCCATCGCTGCCGAGCCTCGCGCAGCAACAGTTCCGCCAACTCCTCTCGGGACACCCGGCAACTTTCTCACTTCCGCCCTCGGGCCGCGCGTCCCCGCCCCGTCCCCGTGGCAACCGCCCCTGAGGGAGGGGGGCCCCGCCCCCATCCCCGAGGCCCGCCTCCTCCTCGCAGCTCCCAGAAGTTCCCCGCCAATCCCCGCTCTGGGCGGTCCCTGGCGAGATGGAGGCGTGGCCAGTGTGGCCAGGGGCGTGGTTAAACCACAGACCCCGCCTCCGGGGCGGAGGGGGCGGGCCGCGAGCGCGCGTGCGTGCGTGCGTGCGCGCGCAGGTGGGTGCGCATGCGCGGAGGGCGCCGCGTCCTCGCCGCGCTGAGGCTGCAGAAGCTGGTGGTCTCTCGCGCGGAGCGTCCTTCTTTCCTGCAGGGAGCGGCGGCGGCGGCCTCGGGTGAGGTCTGGTGAAGGGCAGCAGGGAAGTCTGGGGCCAGAGGGGTCTGGAAAATTCTCTGAGTGGCCATGGGCCGCCGCTGCTCCTGTGCCTGAGGGCGGCGTTTGCATCCCGACGTCACCACCCGGCCCCCCCCCTCCGCCTCGCGTGTGGCAGCCCCCGCGTCGCCTCCTCAGACAAACCCGCACCCTTCCTGCCTGGGAGGCTGTTTCCGCACACCCAGCGGGGGCCAAACGCTGTGCGGAGTTGCTTCGAGTTTTGTAACGAAGCCCTGCGAGGTAGGTGCCCCAGTGTCAGTGCATGAATGAATGAATGAAACGGCGCTATTCCAAAGGGCGAGGACTCCAAGCTGCCGAGAGGAGTGGAAGTGAGATTCTTTCTTTCTTTCTCTTTCATTCTTTCTTCCCCTCATTTTTTTTATTAAGGTATTATATGTGTACATACCTTACCAATCCCCCCCACCCCTCCCATACATGCCCTTCCTTCCCATAGTTTTTCGTCCATTGGTTATGCTTATATGCATGTACACAAGTCCTTCGGTTGATCTCTTCTGAGATTATTTCTTTCGTTTTCCGTTTTGCTGACGTATAATGGACAGGTGCGCTTGTAGGGATTAATTCTTGATATTTCCAATGTAATCTTGCTGATCTGTAAAGTCTAAAAGTGAGCGTGTCATTTAAAAAAAACAAAAACAGCCAAGACCCGTTTGGCTCAGTGGATAGAGCGTCGGCCTGCGGGACTGAAGGGTCCCGGGTTCGATTCCGGTCAAGGGCATGTATTATACTTTGGTTGCGGGCATATCCCCAGTAGGGGGTGTGCAAGAGGCAGCTGATCGATGACTCTCTCTCATCGATGTTTCTCTCTATCTCTCTCCCTTCCTCTCTGTACAAAATCAATAAAATATATTTTAAAAAAATAAAAATAAATAAAAAACCAAAAAAACCCTCGGGTCCCTGTAATCTGACTTCAGCTTCTCTCTGCCATCTCCTCAGGGCCTCTGTGGTTTAGCCCTCGTGGGCATTCGGTAGTTCCTCTTCCGGCTTACCTTCACGGAAGCCTTTCCTGAGTCCCTGGACTAGATTAGGAGTTTGTCCTACACTTGCCGAGTTCCCAGTGCTTCTGCACGGCATGTATCTTGCTTGCAATTTATATTTGCTCGGGTGATGGCTCTTTTCCCCCCACTAGGCTGTAAGCCGGGTGAGCTATGAGTGGCATGCACTCCAGGATATGTGGCATTGGCTGAGTAAATGTTTACTGAGTGACTAGTTTGACCAGCACTCAGTGTGATTACCCTAGCTCCGCAGTCTGCAAACTGCGGCTCGCGAGCCACCTGCGGCTCTTTGGCCCCTGGAGTGTGGCTCTTCCACAAAATGCCACGGCCTGGGCGAGTCTATGTTGAACAAGTGGCGTTAGAAGAAGTTTAACAAAATGTGGCTCTCCAAAGAAATGTCAATCGTTGTCCTGTTGATATTTGGCTCTGTGGACTCATGAGTTTGCCGACCACTGCCCTAGCTGGTATGGCTCAGTGGATAGAGCATGGGCCTGCAGACTGAAGGGTCCCAAGTTTGATTCTGGTCAAGGCCACAGGCCTGGGTTCCAGTGGGGTGCATGCAGGAGGCAGCCAATCAGTGCCCTGACTGGGAATCGAACCTTGATCCCCCTGGTTCATAGGTTGATGCTCAACCACTGAGCTATTTTTAATTCAGCAAAAAAGGTATGCTAATCTAAAGGATCTTGAGTCATTCCTGTATTTCAAAGTATTTTATCAAAGGTACGTATATATTACTTTTGTAACCAGAAGAACAAGTAAAGGTTATCTGTAAATAAAAATAAAATCTCTGGAAATGGCCCTAACCGGTGTGGCTCAGTGGATAGAGAGTTGGCCTGCAGACTCAAGGGTCCCAGGTTCTATTCCGGTCAAGGGCATGTACCTTGGTTGCAGGCACATCCCCAGTTGGAGGTGTGCAGGAGGCAGCTGATGGATGTTTCTCTCTCATTGATGTTTCTGGCTCTCTATCCCTCTCTCTTCCTCTCTTTAAAAAAAAAATCAATTAAGCCAAAGCCGGTTTGGCTCAGTGGTAGAGCGTCGGTCTGCAGACTGAAAGGCCCCGGGTTCGATTCCGGTCAAGGGCATGTACCTTGGTTGCGGGCACATCCCCGGTAGGGGGTCTGCAGGAGGCAGCTGGCCGATGTTTCTCTCTCATCGACGTTTCTAGCTCTCTATCCCTCTCCCTTCCTCTCTGTTAAAAATAAAAAAAATACATTTAAAAAATCAATTAAAAATATATGTATTTTTAAAAATCTCTGGAAATGGGGTAGCATCATGTGTTTTTCCCACTCTGATGCCTGTTTCAGGTCGGCCCATGGCTGTTTCAACGGCTTCCAATGAAACTGCCTATTTGCTGCCTCCAAACTGGGAGGCCTGGGAAGAGCGAGGTGTCCCTGACTTTGTGTATGGACAGAAGGAGCTCACGCGAGAAGGGGTTCAGTGGCCGGGGACCCCGGACACACGGCCTCCTCCTCCGTCTCGTTTCGACTCTGCGCTCTGCTCCGCCTGGAGACAGCGGATGGATCTGGGCCTGTTCCGCTACCGCCTGGGGGAGCTGCAGACCCGCACGCTCCCCGGCCCCGTGGGCTTCGTGGCTCAGCTGAACGTGGAACGAGGGGTGCAGAGGAGGCGCCCCCAGAACATCAGGAGCGTCAGGCAGGCGTTTGACCCCCAAGAGTTCAACTTCAACAAAATCCGGCCTGGAGAAGTCCTCTTCCGGTTGCGCCGCCGGGACCCCGATCCCCCGGGGGGTCCCCAGGATGAGGATGTGCTCGTGATGATCAACGTGAGCCCCCTGGAGCGGGGCCACGTGCTGCTGGTGCCTGAGCCCGCCCGGGGGCTCCCGCAGCGCCTGCTGCCCTGCGCGCTCCGGGCCGGGCTGGAGGCCCTGCTGCTGAGCTCGCACCCGGGCTTCCGCGTCGGGTTCAACAGCCTGGGCGGCTTGGCCTCCGTCAACCACCTCCACCTGCACGGCTATTACCTGGCCCACAGGCTGCCCGTCGAGGGGGCCCCCAGCGAGGCCCTGGACCCTGGGGGCCGTGTGCACCTGCTCCGGGCTGTCCCAGCCCCCGGCTTCCTTTTTTATACCCGCGGGCCGGGGCCGGGTTTGGAAGCGCTCATCGGCAGGGTGTGTCGAGCCACGGACTATCTGACGGACCACGAGATCGCCCATAACGTGTTTGTGACCCGGGGTGCGCCCCCTGGGGAGGCATCCTTCTCCCCGACCCTCACGGGGGTCCGGGTGATCCTCTGGCCCCGCAAGCCCAGCTTCGGGGTAAAGGAAGGGGAGGCGTTCAACGTGGCCCTCTGCGAGCTGGCCGGGCACCTGCCTGTGAAAACGGCCCAGGACTTCAGCGGCCTGACCGAGGCGGCCGCCCTGGCCCTCATCCAGGACTGTCTGCTGCCCCCAGCGCAGGCGGCGGAGGTACGGGCGGCACTGGTGGCCTTGGTAGCTCGGGAGGAGCAGTGACGGAGGCTCCCTCCGCTGTCGTAGCCTCAGAGGAGGGATCAAGAACTGATAACAGCCGAAACCCGTGTGGCTCAGTGGATAGAGCATTGGCTTGGGGACTGAAAGGTCCCGGGTTCGATTCTGGTCAAGGGCATGTACCTTGGTTGTGGGCACATCCCCAGTGGGAGGTGTGCAAGAGGCAACTGATCGATGACTCTCTCTCATCGATGTTTCTAACTCTCTATCTCTCTCCCTTCCTATATTTTTTTAAAAAACAAAACTGTTCAATACAGGTAAAGATTTAAAAAAAAAAAGAAAAAGAACTGATAACAGTGGTCTCTTTCACGAGGAGATACGTTGGAATAAATGGAATGAGTGAGCCCTCATGGATGTATCTGCTTCTTTTTTAAAAAAATATATATTTTATTGATTTTTTACAGAGAGGATGGGAGAGGGACAGAGAGTCAGAAACATTGATGAGAGAGAAACATCAACCAGCTGCCTCCTGCACACCCCCCACTAGGGATGTGCCCTCAACCAAGGTACATGCCCTTGACCGGAATCAAACCTGGGACCTTTCAGTCCGCAGGCCGACGCTCTATCCACTGAGCCAAACCGGTTCTGGCTGTATCTGCTTCTTCCTTTCTTCTTGGGCAAGCCCCAGGGATGCCCAGCCGGTATATAACTATCTAGAATATATAACTCCTTCCGAACCGGTGTGGCTCAGTAGATAGAGCGTCGTCCTGCAGACTGTAGGGTCCTGGGATCGATTCCGGTCAGGGGCATGTGCCTTGGTTGTGGGCACATCCCCACTAGGGGGTGTGCAGAGGAGGCTGATGAATGTTTTTCTCTCATCAATGTTTCTAACTGGTGGTGGTCCCCATGAGGTCTGAAAGGTTGGCGACCACTGCTTTAACTGTATTGTATGGATGGATGGATGGATGGATGAATAGAATCCAATTAAGAGGTTGGTGAATGGTGGAAATTCAGGCAAGAAATGATGGCCCAGGTCCTAGACCAGTGCCTGGAATACTAGATATTTGTCAAAAGAAAAAAGAAAAAAAAATGAGCCTGACTGGTATGGCTCAGTGGATAGAGCGTTGGCCTGCGGACTGAAGGGTCCCAGGTTCGATTCCAGTCAAGGGCATGTACCTTGGTTTCAGGCACATCCCCAGTGGGGACTGTGCAGGAGGCAGCTTCTCTTTCATTGATGTTTCTAACTCTCTATCCTTCTCCCTTCCTCTCTGTTAAAAAAATAATAATAATAATAATATTTATATATTTATATATATAAATGTAACAAAGGCAAGCAGAGTTGGCCAAATTCTGCCCTTAGCCTGGTGGTACTGTACAAGAAAGGGTGGGAGTGGGGTAGAGCCTACTGGCATTGAAGCCAAAGGACTACAAGTCCCATGATGCAGTCTGTCAGCTGCCACAGGAAGAGGGCCTCAGGCTAGGTGGCCCTTCCACTGCCAGCCAGCCCCCCTCCCTTTCCCCAGAGCAAAGAACGCTGCAGCCGAGTGGGTGTGGCTCCCCGGAGGCCCCGCCCCCAGAACGCTGCTCCAATGGGGGTCACTCGTGTCCATGGCAACAGTGGGCGGTGGCAGCCTGCTTGCGGAAGGAGCCACCACCCCCCGGATCGTGCAGCTAAGAGTGGACCCCCGTGGGGAACGGGCGCCCCCTTGTGATCAGTGGGGACGGCACGTCCTGTGGAAGGAAGCCAGGAGGCGGTCGGTCCCTGAGGCCCAGCCATGCCCAGGGAAGGAAGGGTGGACATGAGCGACCAGCTGAGCCCAGTCCCAGGCCGCTAGGAGCGGACTCCTCAGTAGTCCCTCCACGCTCCTCGCGACTCCCGGTGGGCAGAGTCCACAGGGGCCTCCTCCTCTGCTGTCAGAACCTGAGAGGTCTTACTTAGCTAGCGGGTGCCTGGCCCGTGTGTACACATGGAGAAACTGAGGCTGGCCTGGCGGACCCTTGGGCGTATGCTCTATTTTATTTTTATTTTTTTAATATATTTTATTGATTTTTTTTACAGAGAGAAAGAGAGAGGGATAGAGAGCTAGAAACATCAATGAGAGAGAGACATCGACCAGTTGCCTCCTGCACACCCCCTACTGGGGATGTGCCCCCAACCAAGGTACACGCCCTTGACCGGAATCGAACCTGGGACCCTTCAGTCCACAGGCCGAGGCTCTATCCGCTGAGCCAAACCGATTTCGGCGATATGCTCTTATTTTAAAAGCAAAGCGCCCCCCCCCCCTCCCAAACCCTCCTCCAGCCATCCCTCTTCTCATTCAAACACAAAACAAAACAAAAGAAGTGATGGCACAGGTGCTTGCCAGCTCCCTTCAGATCCCGCTGCACTTCAGGATGTTGTGTGGAGTGACCTTGGATGACTGGGGTTTGCCAGCGAACCCAGCATTGTCAGGGGCACCCCAAAACCCCCCCATTGCCCGTCCCTGAGGAGCAGCCACAACCCCTTAGCACCACCAGGAAGGTCCTCAGAGATGGACTCCTGCAGGCCTTCCCCGGCGTGGAGGGGAGTCTGAGTCTATTTCCACCCCACCCCTGTCCCCCCCAGAATCTAAAGGATGGAGCGAAGCCCCTCCAAGACCAGTGAGTCGGAGGAAGACTCTGGCGAAGACGAAGAGTCGGAGGAGGAGGAGGAGGAGGAGGAGGAGAGTGATAAGGGGGACGTTACCACCCCTCCGGACCCCACGCAGCAGGCACGCTCCAGGGCTGACAGGGAGCTCGCCTTATCCATTGTGGCCACGAAAATCCCCAAAACGGCCCGAGCCCCAGGTGCCTTAGAGGACGGACAGGGTAGGAGGAGAAAGAGAAGGCGGAGACGCAGGTAATAGTTCCCCGAATCCCCTCACTTGCCCGTCTCTGCAGCGCCCTCCCATTTCCCCCCCATCCCGCCCCAGCTTCCCTTTTGCAGTTGGGCCGGGACCCCAGGTCTTCCCTTTTGCCTGGGAAAAATGACAGGGAATACCGGAGCTTTCTTACCCTTTGGGTACAACAAAAACAAGATTAATAATCATGAGGGTAGCCGAAACCGGTGTGGCTCAGTGGATAGAGCGTCGGCCTGCAGACTGAAAGGTCCCAGGTTCGATTCCGGTCAAGGGCATGAGGTACCTTGGTTGCGGGCACATCCCCAGTAGGGGGTGTGCAAGAGGCAGCTGATCGATGACTCTCTCTCATCGATGTTTCTAACTATCTCCCTTTCTCTCTGTACAAAATCAATAAAATATATTTAAAAAAAAAAAAGAATCATGAAGGTAGCCGAAGCCGGTTTGACTCAGTGGTAGAGCATCAGTCTGTGGACTGAAGGGTCCCAGGTTCGATTCCGATCAAGGGCATGTACCTTGGTTGCGGGCACATCCCCAGTAAGGGGTGTGCAAGAGACAGCTGATCGGTGATTCATTAATGTTTCTAACTCTCTATTCTTCTCTCTTCCTCTCTGTAAAAAATCAATCTATTAAAAAAAAAGAAAAAAAAAAAAGAATCATGATGGTGGCTCAGCGTAGAATTTCAGCATGTGTATGTCACCTGGGTCCTCAAGGGCCTTCCGGAGGAAACCAACTGCATTGTGGACTTGTTTTGTTTTTTTTAAAATATATTTTATTTATTTTTTACAGAGAGGAAGGGAGAGAGAGAGAGAGCTAGAAACATCGATGAGAGAGAAACATCAACCAGCTGCCTCCTGCACACCCCCTACCGGGGATGTGCCCGCAACCAAGCTACATGCCCTTGACCGGAATCGAACCTGAGACCTTTCAGTCCGCAGAACGACGCTCTATCCACTGAGCCACACCGGTTTGGGCTGCATTGTGGACTTGTTGGGTGTCTCTTATCCGAGCACCCGACAGCCAGGGGTCCGCCCTGCTCTCCCGCCGTGCCTGATTGCTGCTCTTCCTCCCCGCAGAGCCCTGGCCATCAACCTGACCAACTGCAGATATGAGAGCGGTAAGCGCCCGGCTCTGCTGTCACTGTCGCTCTGGGGATGGTCCCCCGTCCCCCCAATCAGCCTCTCAGCCCCTAATGGTGTGAGTCTGGCTGGAGCCTGTACTGAGCGCCCTGGCCCAGCCACTCCCAGCTGAGACACATCACCGTTCAGCTAATTTCCGGTAGGGTGGGCTTCTCCTCAATAGCTAACATGAAGAAAAGAAAAGAAAAAAAAAAAAGGCCGAAACCGGTGTGGCTCAATGGATAGAGCGTCGGCCTGCGGACTGAAAGGTCCCGGGTTCGATTCAGGTCAGGGGCATGTACCTTGGTTGCGGGCACATCCCCGGTAGGGGGTGTGCAAGAGGCAGCTGGTCGATGATTCTCTCTCATCGACGTTTCTAGCTCTCTATCTCTCTCCCTTCCTCTCTGCAAAAAAATCAATAAAATATATATTTTTTAAAAATGACTGGAAGTCACCATTGCCCCCACCTTTTTCAGTTTGTTTTGTTTTTTAAATATAGTTTTGTTGATTTCAGAGCGGAAGGGAGAGGGGGAGAGAGAGAGAGGGAGAGAGAGAAAAAAAAGCATCAATGATGGGAGGGAATCACTGATGGGCTGCCTCCTGCACGCCCCCTGCTGGGGATCGAGCGTGTAACCTGGGCATGTGCCCTTGACCGGAATCAAACCCAGGACCCTTCAGTCTGCAGGTTGACGCTCTACCCACTGAGCCTAATCGACTAGGGCCAATTTTCAGGGGGGGGGGGGGGGGGGTTTGTGTGTTTTTTTTTAATCAGAGATGAGATGCAACTAAAACCATTTTTTCAAGGAAACTCTTGAGGTGGCTTCAGCAATTTACTTATTTATTTTTAGAAATATATTTTATTGATTTTTTTTACAGAGAGGAAGGGAGAGGGATAGAGAGCTAGAAACATCGGTGAGAGAGAAACATCGACCAGCTGCCTCCTGCACACTCCCCACCGGGGATGTGCCCGCAACCAAGGTACATGCCCTTGATGGGAATTGAACCTGGAACCCTTCAGTCCGCAGACCGATGCTCTATCCACTGAGCCACACCGGTTTCGGCGGCTTCAGCAATTTTTTAAAAATCCTCCCCTAAGTCAGCCATCTCTTTCTTCCCTCTTACCCCCCTGTCATCTGTGCAGGGGGCCCTCCCTAGAGTGTGAGGTGCCAGTGTGATCCCCGCCAAGGGCTAGCTTTGCTGGCTATAACCCGTCCTGATTGAGAGTAACAGGCACAGAGAGAGAGAGAGAGAGAGAGCCAGACTCTCTCGTTTTCTCTGTCAGCGTCTGGAAGGGCCCCCGACAGCTTCGCGAACTTGGAGTTGGGCCAAAACCGGTGTGGCTCAGTGGATAGAGCGTCGGTCTGCGGACTGAAAGGTCCCGGGTTCGATTCCGGTCAAGGGCACGTACCTTGGTTTGCGGGCACATCCCCAGGAGGGGGTGTGCAAGAGGCAGCTGGTCGATGTTTCTCTCTCATCGACGTTTCTAGCTCTCTATCTCTCTCCCTTCCTCTCTGGAAAAAAAATCAATAAAATATATATTTTTTTAAAAAACAAAAAACTTGGAGTTGGCCCCTGGCAACTCGCGTGCAGAGCTGAGGTGACTCCCTCCCTCCCTCCCTCCCTCTCGGGCCCGCCCGGGCCTCACTGGCCCTCTTCCTCCCCCCGCAGTGCGTCGCGCGGCCCAGATGTGTGGCCTGCGGGAGGCTGGGGAGGACGAGGAGTGGAACGTGTACTGGACTGACTGCTCCGTGTCCCTGGAACGCGTGATGGACATGAAGCGGTTTCAGGTATGACCCTAAAGGGGCTGCTGGCTCCTCACCCCTCACCCCTGCCCTGTGGGCCCGGGCCCCCGCGGCTGTCCCTCGGTGGCCACCCCCCTGCCGAGGGCAGGAGAGGCCATGGCCAGGGGCTTCCACCCCAATGGAAATACTCTCCTCTCGGGTCTCCGGACCTTCTGTTATCGGAGGAAGTGTCCGCTGGGCACGTCCTGTCTCCATATCGGCTGGTTGGCCGAAGCCGGTGTGGCTCAGTGGATAGAGCGTCGGCCTGCGGACTGAAAGGTCCCAGGTTCGATTCCGGTCAAGGGCATGGACCTTGGTTTCGGGCAAATCCCCGGTAGGGGGTGTGCAGGAGGCAGCTGATCGGCGATTCTCTCTCATCGATGTTTCTAGCTCTCTCTTCCTCTCTGTAAAAAATCAATAAAATATATATATATTTTTTTTTTAAAAAAAAGAAAGAAAGACCAGGGTCCTCAAGAAGAATATTAACGCTTCATCGTATTTTTGTGTTCCCCTAATTGGGTCTTTGTGGTAGTTAGCAATAAAATAACTGAAAAGGGTATGCATGCATATTTTTATTTTTTTAAAAATATATATTTTATTTTTACAGAGAGGAAGAGAGAGGGATAGAGAGTTAGAAACATCGATGAGAGAGAATCATCCACCAGCTGCCTCTTGCACACCCCCTACTGCGGATGTGCCCACAACCAAGGTACATGCCCTTGACCGGAATCGAACCTGGGACCTTTCCAGTCCTTCTCCTGGATGCCCAGGCCCCAGGAACAGCCGCTTTCCACTGGGGAGGGGGAGTTTAATTAATTGTCTAATTAGTTTTTTAAAAAATATATTTTATTGATTTTGTACAGAGAGGAAGGGAGAGAGATAGAGAGTTAGAAACATCGATGAGAGAGAGTCATCGATCAGCTGCCTCTTGCACACCCCTCACTGGGGATGTGCCCGCAGCCAAGGCACATGCCCTTGACCGGAATCGAACCCGGGACCTTTCAGTCCCCAAGCCAATGCTCTATCCATTGAGCCAAACCGGTTTCGGCCTAATTGTCTAATTAGTTTAACGAATTGCCTCATGTTTCAGAAAATCAACCACTTCCCGGGGATGACCGAAATCTGCCGCAAAGACCTGCTGGCCCGGAACCTGAAGCGCATGCAGAAGATCTACCCGCGGGAGTACAACATCTTCCCGCGCACCTGGTGCCTCCCTGCCGAGTGAGCGCGGCCTTGACCTTGACCTTGACCTTGACCGTCTCGGGACGGAGGCTGAGTGGTCTGGGGCGGAGGGCTCCAGGAAGAGCACGGAGCGGAGGGCAGGAGGGGTCCAGGGGACCCCGGGACCCTCTGACCCGCCCGCCCCGTCTGGTGTGCACGCAGCTACGGGGACTTCCACGCCTGCGGGCGTCAGCGGAAGACCCGGACCTTCATCTGCAAGCCCGACAGCGGCTGTCAGGGCCGCGGCATCTTCATCACTCGGAACCCCCGGGAGATCAAGATCGGGGAGCATATGATCTGCCAGCAGTACATCTCCAAGGTGAGGGGCGCCCCGGGACCACCGGGCCCCTCCGCCGGCATCGGGGTTCCGCTGGCATCGGGGTACCGCCAGCATTGGGGTACCACCGGCATCGGGGTACCCCGTCTCTCCCAAAGCCAGGGAGGAAGCCGGTTTCCAGCTCCTGCCCTTCCTACTCCCCTCCCCTCTCCCCCCTTATCTTTTTTTTTTTTTTTTTTTTTAAGGAAGTAAATTTTTTTTTTATTAAATTATTATCTGTGTACATATTTTAACATTGCCCCCCCCTCCCATACATACCCTCCCTCCCCAGAGTTTTGTGTCCATTGGTTGTGCTTATATGCATGTATACAAGTCCTTCGGTTGATCTCTTATCTCCCCCAGATCTCCCTACCCTCCCCGCTGTAATTTGACAGTCTGCTTGTTGCTTTACTGTCCTTATATCTGACTTTTGGTTTGTCAGTTTATAATGTTCTTTATTATCCATAAATGAGTGAGGCCATGTGGTGTTTCTCTTTCATTGACTGGCTTATTTCACTCAGCATGATGCTCTCTAGTTCTATCCAGGTCGCTGCAAATAATGAGAATTCCTTCTTCTTTATGGCAGCATAGTATTCTATTGTGTAGATGTGCCATAGTTTTTTGATCCAATCATCTGCTGACGGGCACCTAGGCTGTTTCCAGATTCTAGCTATTGTAGATTGTGCTGCTATGAACATAGGGGTGCATATATCCTTTCCGATTGGTGTTTCTAGTTTCTTGGGATATATTCCTAGGAGTGGGATTACTGGGTCAAATGGGAGTTTCATTTTCAGTTTTTTGAGGAAGCTCCACACTGTTCTCCACAGTGGTTGCACCCACACAGTTCTTTTGAATCCCTTGGAGCCTGTTCTTGGTCGTTAGTTTTAATATTTTATTGATTTTTTACAGAGAGGAAGGGAGAAGGATAGCTAGAAACATCAGTGAGAGAGAAACACCCATCAGCTGCCTCCTGCACACCCCCTACTGGGGATGTGCCTGCAGCTTTGACCCAGAATCGAACCTGGGACCCTTCAGTCTCTAGGCCGATGCTCTATCCACTGAGCCACGCCGGTCCCGGCCCCCTCCCCCCTCACCTTGGAGGCCATGTGGAGGGAGCCTGGCTCAGAGCTAGCCTGCCTGGGTTTGAACCTGAGGTCTTCCTACTTCTTAAGACATCTGGGTTCGGGCAGCTGTCTTACCCTGCCCGTGCCTCAGTTTCCTCACTTGTCACTGGGCCTAACGACATAACTGTGTCACGTGGTCACTGTGGAAGCTAAATGTGTCTGAAGCGCGCATGACCTCCCGTGACACGGAGCGAGCGCTTCACAGCGCTGCTGTCCTTTCTCCCCTGCGGGCCCGCGCCCCCGCAGCCCTTCCTCATCGACGGGTTCAAGTTCGACATGCGCATCTACGTCCTGCTCACGTCCTGCGACCCCCTGCGCATCTTCATGTACGAGGAGGGCCTGGCCCGCTTCGCCACCATGCCCTACATGGAGCCCAACCACAGCAACCTGGTAAGATGGCGCCCTTGCCGCTCCCGCTGCCATGGGCTGCGGTCTCCATGGAGACGCCGCTGCGGTCTCCATGGAGACGCCGCTGCGGTCTCCATGGAGACGCCAATGGGTCCTCACCCGTGAGGAGGAAGAAGCTACCGTGTTTCCCCGAAAATAAGACATCCCCTGAAAATAAGACCTAGCGCAACTTTGGGAGAAAAATTTGATATAACACACTTTTTTTTTTTTTAATATATTTTATTGATATTTTACAGAGAGGAAGGGAGAGAGAGAGCTAGAAACGTTGATGAGAGAGAAACATCGACCAGCCGCCTCTTGCACACCCCCTACTGGGGTGTGCCCGCAACCAATGTACATGACCTTGACCAGAATCGAACCTGGGACCTCCCAGTCCGCAGACCGACGCTCTATCCACTGAGCCAAACCGGCCTCGGCTGTCTTTTTTATTTATTTATTTATTTTTAAATATATTTTATTGATTTTGTACAGAGAGGAAGGGAGAGAGATAGAGAGTTAGAAACATCAAGGAGAGAGAGTCATCGATCAGCTGCCTCTTGCACACCCCCGACCGAGGATGTGCCCGCAACCAATGTACATGCCCTTGACCGGAATCGAACCCGGGACCTTTCAGTCCCCAAGCCGACGCTCTATCCACTGAGCCACACCGGTTTCGGCTGATATAAGACACTGTCTTATTTTCGGGGAAACGGGAGTGAGTGGCCTCAGCATCCCTTCTTCCCCAGCGGCTGCCAAAACAGTCCTCGGGGAAGTGGGACAGGAGATGGGGAGTCCCCGGGGGGGGGGGGGGGAGGAGGGAGAGGGGAGGAGGGGCTGGAAGGGGATGGGGTGCTCAGAGCAGTGAAGGGTGGCGAGGAGAGACGCAGGGCGAGACCGCAAGCCGCTCTCCCCAACCCCAGGATGACGTCTGCATGCACCTGACCAACTACGCCATCAACAAGCACAACGAGAACTTTGTCCAGGACGATGCCGTGGGCAGTAAGAGGTACGCCCCGCTCCCTTTTCTCCCTCTGCCCCTTAGCCTCAGTCTCAGCGGCCCAGGAGGGAAACTGAGGCAGGCCGGCTGGCTCCCCGGGAGGCCGGCTGACTGCTCAGGAACTGTACAGACCCTTGTCCTGTGCCCGTCCACCAAGTGGGGCCCCCCCCCCAACCCACCCGGGTAACAAACCTGGCTCCAAGCTGGTAATGGCCCTTTATTTTTTATTCTTTTTAAAAATATATATTTTATTGATTATTTTTACAGAGAGGAAGAGAGAGGGATAGAGAATTAGAAACATCGATGAGAGAGAATCATGGATCAGCTGCCTCTTGCACACCCCCCACCGGGGATATGCCCGCAACCAAGGTACATGCCCTTGACTGGAATCGAACCTGGGACCTTTCATTTTTATTTTTTTTAAAATATATTTTATTGATTTTGTACAGAGAGGAAGGGAGAGGGATAGAGAGAAACATCGATGAGAGAGAATCATGGATCAGCTGCCTCTTGCACACCTCCTACTGGGGATGTGCCTGCAACCAAAGTACATGCCCTTGACCGGAATCGAACCTGGGACCTTTTAGTCCGCAGGCCGATGCTCTGGGCCACACCGGTTTTGGCTGGCAGCGGCCCTTTAAAACACAAGGGACTGAGGCGCGGAGTTAGGTTAGTGTTTGTGGATATCGACCTTGCCTGCAGCCCGGCCCCCGCGGGGGCCGAGACGTGGGTTCCCCCTCTGAGCCCTGGGGCCTCGCAGGAAGCTGTCGACGCTCAACGCCTGGTTGCGAGAACACAGCTACGACCCCCGAGAGATGTGGGGGGACATCGAGGACATCATCATCAAGACCATCATCTCGGCCCACTCCATCCTCCGGCACAACTACCGCACCTGCTTCCCGCAGCATCTCAATGGAGGGACCTGTGCCTGTTTTGAGATCCTTGGTTTTGACATCTTACTGGACCACAAGCTGAAGCCCTGGCTGCTGGAGGTGAGGATTCTCTCCCGGGCTTTTCCCAAAACCGAGGTCCTCCTCGGACCGGACGCCGGAGGCTGGCGTACACTCAGGTGGTGGAACAGAGAACGGGGATACAGCGGCACGGGGAGGGGGTGAGCTGGGGGGGGGGGGGGGTGAGCACCAGGGATAAGATCTCTGTGTTTTGGACCTGCTGAATCAGATCTTTTTTATTTTTATTTTATTTATTTATTTAAAAAACATTTTTTTTTTAAAATATTTTATTTATTTTTTACAGAGAGGAAGGGAGACAGATAGAGAGCTAGAAACGTCGATGAGAGAGAAACATCGACCAGCTGCCTCTTGCACACCCCCTACCGGGGATGTGCCCACAACCAACGTACATGCCCCTGACCGGAATCGAACCTGGGACCTTTCAGTCTGCAGACCGACGCTCTACCGCTGAGCCAAACCGGTTTCAGCTATTTTTTTTATTTTTAAATATATTGATTTTCCACAGAGAGGAAGGGAGAGGGATAGAGAGCTAGGAACATCAATGAGAGAGAATCATCGACCAGCTGCCCCCTGCACACCTCCGACTGGGGATGTGCCCGCAACCAAGGTGCATGCCCTTGACCCGCTGAAAACCCCCCTCCCCCCAGTTGGGCCTGCAAGAGACGGCCACCTGCTCAGGGGGTGTAGCAAGGGGGCGGATAACGGCTCCTCCTGGCAGGTGAACCACTCTCCGAGCTTCACCACGGACTCGCGTCTGGACCGAGAAGTGAAGGACGCCCTCCTCTTAGATGCCATGATCCTTGCCAACCTCCGGGGCTGTGACAAGAGGAAGGTGATGGAGGAAGAGAAGCGGCGGGTCAAAGTGCGGCTGTTCCAGTGCCACCAAGAGATACGGCGGGAGGCCAGGTACGCCGCGTGTCCGTCTCACTATTTTTAAAATACGTTTGTTTTGCCGAAACCGGTGTGGCTCAGTGGATAGAGCGTCGGTCTGCGGACTGAAAGGTCCCAGGTTCGATTCTGGACAACAGGGGCATGTACGTTGGTTGTGGGCACATCCCCGGTAGGGGGTGTTGCAAGAGGCAGCTGGTCGATGTTTCTCTCTCATTGACGTTTCTAGCTCTCTTATCTCTCTCCCTTCCTTTCTGTAAAAAAATCAATAAAATATATTTATTTAAATAAATAAATAAATAAATAAAAATAAAATACGTTTGTTTTTTATTAAAAAAATTTTTTAATTTCTTTACGGATTAAGATGTCACATATTGCCAGGACCGGTTTGGCTCAGACAATTGAGCGTCGGCCTGCAGACTGAAAGGTTCCGGGTTCGATTCCGGGCAAGGGCATGTACCTTGGTTGCCGGCACATCCCCAGTAGGGGGTGTGCAAGAGGCAGCTGATCCATGATTCTCTCTCATCGATGTTTCTAACCCTCTATCTCTCTTTTCCTCTCTGTGAAAAATCAATAAAATATATTAAAAAAAAAAAAAAAAAGATGTCACATATTTGTCCTCATCCCCCTATTCCCACCCCAAACCCCTCCCCACTCATGCCCCCACACCCCTGTTGTCCGTGACCACCGGTTAGGCCCATAGGCATGCACACAAGTCCTTTGGTTGATCTCTCCCCCTTACCCCCCACCCTCTCCTGCCTTCCCTCTGAGGTTTGATGGTCTGATCGCTGCTTCCGTCTCAGGGTCTGTTTTTTGTTCATCAGTTCATGTTGTTCACTATTTCCCCTCGATGTGTGAGATCATGTGATCCAAGAAATACACTTATAAGAACCGAAAATGAGACAGGCCATAATGGTTATGCTGGCAGGCAAATGAATCAGTCTGTAGTGAGTTCCATTCTGGGTCACTGGTTCTTTTGAGTCCCTATTTTAATGTCGAACGGTTCCTTATGTGCACATGTCAGAAAATACGTTTTTTATTGTTTTCACAAAGGAAAGGAGAGGGAGAGAGAGACACATTAATGATGACAGAGAACCACTGTCAGCTGCCTCCTGCATGCCCCACGCTGGGGATCGAACCCGCAACCCGGGCATGTGGCCCAACCTGGGATCGAACCGAGACCTCCTGGTTCATAAGTCAACGCTCAACCGCTGAGCCACGCCCGCCGGGCAAGCTGTGTCACTTATCTTCTTCGTTATCACTTTCCTGAGAATGAAAGCCTGGGGCTGATGAGCTATTAACTACAACTTTTTGCATAAATAATACATCACCTGTCACAGACAAGTATGTTCAAGTGCAAAAGATGCAGCGATTTGCCGAAACCGGTGTGGCTCAGTGGATAGAGCATCGGCCTTCGGACTGAAAGGTCCCAGGTTCGGTTCCGGTCAAGGGCATGTACCTTGGTTGCGGGCACTTCCCCAGTGGGGGGTGTGCAAGAGGCAGCTGATCGTGATCAATATTTCTGACTTATGTCCCCCTCTCTTTCTCTCTGTAAAAAAAAAATCAATAAAATATATATTTTTAAAAAAGATTAGCCTGTCTCCTGCCCTCCCTCCATCTACTCCATTTCCCCCGAGCCCATCACTGTTCCTCGGCTCATGCCTATATTCTCACAAACATTTAATGCACACATGTGTATTGATGCAAGTTGTTTTTCTCCTTTTCTTTTTAAAAAAAAAAAAATATTTTATTGATTTTTTTTACAGAGAGGAAGAGAGAGGGATAGTTAGAAACATTGATGAGAGAGAAACACCAGTCAGCTGCATCCTGCACACCTCCCACTGGGGATGCGGCCCCAACCCCTTGAGTGTGGCTCTTCTGCAAAACACCACGGCCTGGGCGAGTCTATGTTGAAGAAGTGGCATTAGAAGAAGTTTAAGTTTAAAACATGTGGCTCGGGGAGGGGAGGAAGATCTGGGGGAGATAGTAGATCAACCGAAGGACTTGTGTACATCCATATAGGTACAACCAATGGACATGGAACTCTGGGGAGGGAGGGTATGTACGGGAGGGAGGGAGGGGGGCAAAAAAAAAAAATCAATAAAATATATTAAAAATAAATAAATAAATAAATAAATAAATAAATAAAACATGTGGCTCTCCAAAGAATTGTCAATCGTCGTGCTGTTGGTATTTGGCCCGTGGACTCATGAGTTTGCCGACCCCTGTCTTAGGCGGGAGCAGACGGAGCTGTCCCAGGCAGCACTGCAGGACCAGGAGTGCTACGAGGACTCGCACCTGGGGGGGTACCGGCGGATCTACCCGGGGCCTGACACAGAGAAGTATGCCCCCTTCTTTAAGCACAGCGGCTCCCTCTTCCAGGAGACGGCCGCCTCCAAGGCCAGAGAGGAGTGCTCCAGGTACTCCTCCCTGCGTGCTCCTCCCCGTGCTGCTCCTGCAGCTGCGCTGCTCCCCGGCAGGGTGGACAGGGTGCCAGGCCCTTGAGCAAAGAGGGAGGGCGTTATAAACCCTGTCAGACTTCCTGGCTCAGCTCAGTAGGTTTCCCATCTGCCCCATACTCCTCTCCCCGTCAGTCCCGAAACGGATCATAATGTCCTCCTCTTTTCCCATCCCCCTATGACCTCCCCTCCACAATCTCTCCAGTGTCTGAAGCCGCTGTCTCTTGTCAGGCAGCAACGGGAAGAGATCCGCCTCAAGCAGAAGCAGCGGGAGGTCTTAGAGTCGAAGAAGCGAAGGGAATACAAGGAGCAGAGCCAGGGGGAGTCGGCCGGGGAGAAGAGGCAGCCCAGGCCCAGGATCCAGGGCCTCTCCACCCAGTTGGCTTACAGGAACCGGAAACGGGATCGAAAGGTGTCGGGCTCTGTGGCTCTCGCCTCTCTGCAGGAAAACGGGTTGAACTAGTAGAGACGGGCATCTGCTGTCCTCTGCTCCTCACTCGAGAAAGAGAGAGAGCGAGAGCGAGAGAGAGAGAGAGAGAGAGAGAGAGAGAGAGAAGAGTACCTAATGAGTCCACTGAATCTTTTTTTTATTTTATATTTTATTGATTTTTTACAGAGAGGAAGAGAGAGGGACATAGAGTTAGAAACATCGATGAGAGAGAATCATCGATCAGCTGCCTCCTGCACAATCCCCACTGGGGATGTGCCCACAACCAAGGTACATGCCCTTGACCGGAATCGAACCCGGGACCCTTCAGTCCGCAGGCCGACGCTCTATCCTAGGGGTGTCGAACTCAATCAGAGAAGGGGCCAAAATCTAAAATCCAGCCTAAATCGCGGGCCGAATGGTTTACTGAACAGTCATAAACTGACCATGTCATAAACTGACAGCGGAGTGCAGTGATGACAGCGCGGTGCGGGGCACATTGCAAGGCCTGGCGGGCTGGATTTGGCCCGCGGGCCTTGTGTTTGACACATGTGCTCTATCCACTGAGCCAAACCGGTTTCGGCTGAATCTGACTTTTTTAAAAAAATATATATATCTTATTGATTTTTTTTTATAGAGAGGAAGGGAGAGGGACAGAGGGCTTGAAACTTCGATGAGAAAGAAACACCGACAAGCTGCCTCCTGCACACCCCCTACTGGGGATGTGCCCGCAACCAACGTAATACATGCCCTTGACCGGAATCGAACCTGGGACCTTTCAGTCCGCAGGCCGACGCTCTATCCACTGAGCCAAACCGGTTTCGGCTGGAATCTGACTTTTGAGAGAACAGATTGTGAGAGAATGGGTAGAGCAAAGGGAACCTGGCCCTCGGGTCAGGGGAGGGATGGCGGGAGAGTGGGCAGGAGTCAGTCCTGCGGTCGACGTGTCGATTGACGTGTTGATGGTCCGGGACTCCTCACTGGGGAGGAGCCTGGATGCATCTCCCGTGTGCCTCGTAGCTGCTCCCAGGAGACCTGGACACCATGCGGCCTCAAGCCATCGTGGAGGAGGAGGAGCTGGAGCGGCTGAACGCCCTGCTGCGGAGGGAGAACCTCATCCGGAGCCTGGGCATCGTGGAGCAGATCAGCACCATCGTGCAGGCCAGCCAGCAGAGCCAGAAAAAGCTGCCCAACTACCGGGTGAGGGGCTCGCCACAGCGCCTCTCGGAGGGGGAGCAAGGGAGCACGTGCTGGTGGCTGCTGCGGCCCAGGAGGCTAATGGGACGGTAATCTGGCAGGAGAGCTTGGGGAAGCAGTGCATGCTGGGTCTTAGGAAGGAGCCTTTGGCTCTTCTTCTTTTTTTTTTTTTTAATATATTTTATTGAGCCGGGACCGGTTTTGCTCAGTGGATAAAGCGTCGGCCTGCGGACTGAAAGGTCCCGGGTTCGATTCCGGGCAAGGGCATGTACCTTGGTTGCGGGCACATCCCCAGTAGGGGGTGTGCAGGAGGCAGCTGATCGATGATTCTCTCTCATCGATGTTTCTAACTCTATGTCCCTCTCTCTTCCTCTCTGTGAAAAATCAATAAAATATATTTAAAAATATATATATATATGTTTTATTTATTTATTTTTTTACAGAAAGGAAGGGAGAGGGATAGAGAGTTAGAAACATCGATCAGCTGCCTCCTGCAGACCCTCTCCCGGGATGCGGCCTCAACCCAGGTACATCCCCTTGACCGGAATTGAACCTGGGACCCTTGAGGCCCCAGGCCGCCGCTCTAGCCACTGAGCCACACCGGCCAGGGCAGTCTTTTTTTTTTTTTTTTTTTTTTTACATCCGCTCCCAAGCTCCCTTGTTTTTAGCATCGGTATCCAGCCAAGTGCAGCTCCCAACCTTCTCACCACCTATGTTCCCATCTGGCAATAACCCCACCCTCTGTGGCTCCCGTGTAATCCCTTCCTAGCACAGCCAGTGCCGTGGTGCTAGCGGGAGGTAAATAAAGTCTTGGGCCAACGAAACAGCTGCCACATTCACCATTCCCTGGACTAGTAGCGACACTGTGGGTCCTGTTTTTGTTGGGTCACTGCTTCTGTAGTGGCTATGGCCTGGAAGGTATTTCAGTTATTTATTTCTCTTTTTAAAATATATTTTTATCGTCGGGACCGGTTTGGCTCAGTGGATAGAGCATCGGCCTGCGGACTGAAAGGTTCCGGGTTCAATTCCGGTCAAGGGCATGTACCTTGGTTGCGGGCACATTCCCAGTAGGGGGTGTGCAAGAGGCAGCTGATCGATGATTCTCTCTCATCGATGTTTCTAACTCTCTATCCCTCTCTCTTCCTCTCTGTGAAAAATCAATAAACTATATTAAAAAAGTAAATAAATAAATAAAATATATTTTTATTGATTCAGAGAGAAAAGGAGACGGGGAGAGAGAGAGAAACATGAATGATGTGAGAGAACCACTGATCGGCTGCCTCCTGCATGCACACCCCCTACTGGGGATCGAGCCAGCAACTGGACTCAAACCCAAGATCCTTCAGTGGGTGCTGGCCGAGGCTCTATCCACTGAGCCACACCAGCTAGGGCTCAGTCACCTATTCCTCCCGCCACTCCCCCCAGCCTCGCAGGAAACGCGGTAAGAGGCTCCTTTTTTCTCTCCTCCAGCCTAGATCGCACCAGGACGGGCTGAGCAGCCAGGAGCTGCCGTCCCTGAGCCTGTTCCCGCTGGTCCTCCTGCGAGGGGCCTACAAGGAGGAGGATCCTCCTCGCTTCCTGCACGTCGTCCAGCCCGAGCTGATCCCCAGGATCCTCGGGCCACTGCCAGGCCACCCTGCCCTCCTGCCCCAGTCCGGGTGCTACCTCCAGCCCAGGACCTTCAACTGGACGAGAGACCCGGCCAACTACGGGCCCTGTTCGGTGTCGCTGAAGAAGTCTGGGAGGCGCGGCTTTCCCATGTCCAGATTCAGGCTTACTAACCGTACGTGTACAAAACTAGCCTTGGTAGCTCTTGACTTGTGAGCATTTCCACTAGCAAATACCACAGCCGGGATGCTCCCCAAATACAGATGGGACTTGCAGCACTGAGGGAGTAAGGGGGGGGGGGGGCAGTAGTCCCATGTATTTGCCTCCTCCAAGGTACTAGAATCTGGTGATAGAAATGTCAGAAATACACTGCCCCCAGCACTCACCTCACAGGGAAATGGACACATCCACATACCAGGGGCAGGACAGGGTGGTAAAGACGCTGACCAGTTTGGCTCAGTGGATAGAGGATCGGCCTGAGGACTGAAAGGTCCCCGGTTCGATTCCGGTTCAAGAGCATGTACCTTGGGTAGCGGGCACATCCCCAGTAGGGGGTGTGCAAGAGGCAGCTGATAGAATCTATCATACAAGCCCGCGGGCCAAATCCAGCCCGCCAGGCCTTGCAATGTGCCCCGCACCGCGCTGTCATCACTGCACTCCGCTGTCAGTTTATGACATTGTCAGTTTATGACTGTTCAGTAAACCATTCGGCCCGCGATTTAGGCTGGATTTTAGATTTTGGCCCCTTCTCTGATTGAGTTCGACACCCCTATGATAGATGATTCTCTCTCATCAATGTCTCTAACTCTCTATCCCTCTCTCTTCCTTTCTGTAAAAAATTAATAAAATATATGTTTTAAAAAAGAAAAGAGACGCTGGAGGGGGTTAGCATAGGATGCCATGCCTCTGGGTTGGTACTTGGGCAACAGATGGGTAAAGTTGTGAAGTAGCAACTTGGGGACCCCTCCCCCTATGTTTCCACTGCAGAAGGCCAGGCCAGCAGAAGGCTAGAAGCCATAAACAGAGCCATGGCAGGATCCGGGCCATCCTCTTTAACCCCAACGCAGGGCTATTTCCTGCAACGGGAGAGAGTGGTAAGTAACCCCTGGACTGAATGCCCCTTGCCCTCTGTGATCAATTCTGAGCACAGAGCAGCCAAGGCCCAGGACCTACCCCTCTGCTCTTCCTCGGCATCCCTGACGCAGAGCGCCACTGGACTCCTGGACATCGGCCACCACAGGTAAACGCAGGACGGAAGCCCAGCGCCCCACCTCTGCTGGAGAACCCCCCTCGGGTGTCCTAGGAGGCAAAGGACCTTGAACCGTTGCTCTTTCACCAAAGAATGCCACCGAGCTCGAGTCGGAAGAGCCTTGGCCAGGACCCCGGTCTGCATAAGGCTCCAGACGTAGGATGCCAAGAATTCTTCAATCCCCCAAGATTATTTTCGGATCAGAAAAGACTAAAAAGTGAAGGAAGAGGTGCCAGGGCCGGCCATGCACTCATCTCCGCCCTTCTAACCTGAGCCTGGATAAGTCGCGAGGAGACGGGTCTGAACCCCGGGGTACGGCCGGGGGCCCGAGCGCCCCCAAGGCAAGGGGCTGTCGTCATCAGAGGATCGCCGAGGCGGAGTCCTTCCCGCCGCCGTGGGGGGAACGGGCCGGCCTGCGCTGCCGTTGGGACGAAGGGCTGACGCTTGGCAAGCGAACCCGTCATTTTATTAAAATTTATGCAGTTTTGTAGAAGCATCCTTCACCTTATTCGGATTCGCGCGTCCCCGGAAATCTCTCCCCTTGTTTACACCGGAAAGGGCGGGCCACAGGGCTCATCTAGCTCTGATAGGTCGCCTTCTGCCGGAAGCGGTGATGTCACTTCCTGGTCCCGCCCACCAACTTCCGGCACCGCCGCGTTTCGCGCTGAAAGCAGCTTGCTCAACATGGCGCGCGCGCTGAGTCTCCTTCTCGGGGCGCGTGTCCGTGCTGTCGTGTCTCGCTGCGGGTTCGCGACCCAGGGGGTGGCAGGCCCGGGGTCTCCCGGCCGCGAGCCGGACCCCGATTCCGACTGGGAACCAGAGGAGCGGGAGCTGCAGGAGGTGGAGAGGTACCGGCTCCTCCCCGGGCCCTCGGCCTGAAAGCAGGGCCTCGCGCCCCGGCGCTGCAGGCCGCGCCCCCTCGGCGCCGGGCGTCCCTCGCTTCTTCCCCGATCCGAGGCGCAGGGGCCGGGGTTCGGCTCCTTTGGGACCCCGGGTCCCTTCACCAGGGACGCATTTACTTCACCGCCCGTTTAGAGAGCTCGCCTTGCAGCCATTGTGGGTGTTAGATTTCCGGGGCAGCGAACAAAGAGACGAAGCCTGGGCGCCCCCTGATCGAGCCCGAGCCGCTTGCACCACCCATGTTGCTCCCACGCATGGCGTCTGCCATTGCTTCTCTCCCCCAGCGCCCTGAAACGACAGAGAAAAGCCATCCAGTTCCAGAAAATTCGGAGGCAAATGGAGCCGCGCGGGGCCCCGCCCAGGACTCTGACTAGGGAAGCCATGGAGCAGATCCGGTGAGACCCCTGGGGTTCGGCTCCGCTGCGAGGGGGGGAGTGGGGGGGGGTGCAGGCTCCTGGGGCCCACGATAGTATTGTTTTTGTATTTCTTTTTATTTTTTTATAGCTTAAATTTTCTTTAAGGCAATGGAACGGTCATCCGTAATCCCGTCATCTTGATTTAATAGTTGTTGTGTGTTTTTTTTTTTTTTTAACATAATACAGTTGGTTTATTTTGTTGAAATTTCTAGAAGAGTAATCTGCAGGCATCACAAGAGATCCTTTCTTAAATTTTAAAGTTGTGTGTGTGTGTGTGTGTGTGTGTGTGTGTGGTTTGAAATTAGAACAGAGTAAAGTGGTTTACATATTGAGAAGTGTTAACCCCAGCAGGCTCCTGTGAGTGCTATTTTTAATGGTTTGTTTTTTTTTTTTAAAGCCTTTTGCCAGGTTTCCTTGTGCAAAGACACTGATTATGAATATAGGTGTTTTCACCTTAATCAAACAGTAGAAGACTATAAATACATGCTACCTGTACTTTTTTCCATTTAATATCTTTCCACTTCAGGAGAGTTTTATAGAAGTTATAGTTATTCATAGTTTATTAACCAGTCTTTTACTTATTCATTTAAAAATACATTTTATTGCCGAAACCGTTTTGGCTCAGTGGATAGAGCATTGGTCTGCGGACTGGGGGGTCCCAGGTTCGATTCCTTTCGGTCAAGGACATGTACCCTGGTTGCGGGCACATCCCCAGTAGGGGGTGTACAAGAGGCAGCTGGTTGATGATTCTCTGTCATCGGTGTTTCTGGCTCTCCTTTCCTCTCTGTAAAAAAATCAATAAAATATATTTTAAAACAAATAAGTAAATATAAATACATTTTATTGACTTTTTTACAGAGAGGAAGGGAGAGGAATAGAGAGTTAGAAACATCGATCAGCTGCCTCCTGCACATCTCCCACTGGGGATGTGCCCACAACCAAGGTACATGCCCTTGACCGGAATCGAACCCGGGACTCTTCAGTCCGCAGGCGAAAGCTCTGTCCACTGAGGCACACTGGTTAGGGCGATTGTATGTTTACATCTGTCTCTACCACTAGGTTGCATGTTCTTTAAAATATATTTTATTGATTTTTTACAGAGAGGAAGGGAGAGGGATAGAGAGTTAAAAACATTGGCTCTTGAAGTCTACAGGCCGGTGCTCTGTCCACTGAGCCACACCGGTCAGGGCAGATTGCATGTTCTTTAAAAGGAAGGACCATCTTCATGCATTCTCCAGGACTTAACTGGGGCCGGTGATCAGTGGCAGGAAATAAGTTGATGTGAAATACAGTGATCTAAGAGCAGTTAGGTATTGCTGTTAGCATGCAGGCATGAAAAACCCAGCCGACGTTTGCACCTCTTCTCACGAATTCATCACTAATGCCTGTCAGCTGTTCTGATAGGACACTTTTTTTGACAACTTGAAAAACTGCCTCGTTTTCCTCTAGGTATTTGCATGAAGAGTTTCCAGAGTCCTGGTCAGTCCCCAGATTGGCTGAAGGCTTTGACGTCAGCCCCGATGTGATCAGAAGGGTTTTAAGAAGCAAGTTTGTACCCACCTTGGAGAGGAAACTGAAGCAGGATCAGAAAGTCCTTCAGAAAGCTGGGCTTGCCCACTCGCCCCGCCAGCTTCCGGGCCCTGAGGGTGCCCGGGAGCTGCTTTCTGCCGGCCGCCCTGTATTACCCCAAGGCCAAGGTCACAGCACAGCTTTGAGGGTGATAGAACCGAATACTCAGAGTACAAACACCACGAGGAGACAGAAGGGAGGGAATAAAGGAGTCCAGAGCCTGGAGAAGGAAAGCTTTGTGCCTGTTGCTGCAGCCCAAGGTCAGCAGAGAGAGCGGCAGAATTACTCCTCCAGTGATTATGAGGGCATCAGAGGCCCTGACCTTGATGCATTGCCAAGAGCGAAGGAGCTGGAAGCGTTGAAGGCGAGAGAACTGGATGGCCAGAACTTCAGCAGCAAGGTAGTGCAGAGGGGGCGAGAGTTCTTTGACGACAACGGGAACTTCCTGTACAGAATTTGAACTTGACCCTGGCTGATGGAGTCAAGTTCAAATTCGTAAAACACAGCTGAGCGAGCATATTTGAGCTGCCCGGATTTCTGTGTCTGGATTGTCCACCTTGGAAATGATGAGCCTGGAAACGGAAGGAGCCGCTTGGATTTCAATCTGACAAGGGACCGTGAACTTCACAGGGCGGGTGTATATGCGGGCAGCGTGAATAACCGGCGGGGGGTAGCGTGGCTCCAGGCCCGGCCCATGTGGACCTTCAGTCCTCACCCTTCTTGCTTACGCTTTCTATGTTGAAACCAGCCTGGGTTGCATGTGTTAGGAGTTCGTTGTATTTGCAATATGAGTTTGGGGGGAATTGAAACGTTTTCCTTCTGACATCATTTACTTCTTGATTCATGAACACTAATAGTTCCAGAGTTGCTTAATCATTTGTATTCATTTTGCAAATAAAGTGAAATGTAGCAGTCTGTTGATGGGTGCTCTGTGGGGTGGGAGGGTTTACCTGTGAATCTGAAGAGATAGGGAAGGGGTGAGGAAGAGGGTTCATTGTCATTAAACACTGGGAGGGAGATAAGGTCAAAGGAAACTCCAGCAGAGACTGAGTCTAAGCCCAAGAGCCTGGCAAACTGGATAACAAGGGAATTAAGCCCCTGAGCTTGGGGAATTGGGGGGGGGGGGAGGGGTAATATGTATTGGTAGCCTCCACCTCTGCAGCTGAGATTCAGTCAAAGGGAGGTGTGGGGGGAAACTCAGTATAAAATTCTAGACAAGGCCGGGACCGGTTTGGCTCAGTGGATAGAGCGTCGGCCTGCGGACTGAAAGGTCCCGGGTTCGATTCCGGGCAAGGGCATGTACCTTGGTTGCGGGCACATCTCCAGTAGGGGGTGTGCAAGAGGCAGCTGATCGATGATTCTCTCTCATCGATGTTTCTAACTCTCTATCCCTCTCTCTTCCTCTCTGTGAAAAATCAATAAAATATATTTAAAAAAAAATTCTAGACAAGCTCAGTGAGCACAAAAGTTTTTTGCTTCATCTTACAGAATCTTTCAAACTTAGGAAAGTAGGAAGAGTATTGTAATGCAATGAACTATGTACCCATCACATGGGTTACATTTAACAAACGGCCAGTCTCAATCTTTTCATTATCTCATACTTGTCCCACATTCCCCCCAGCTTAAAGTCCAGACATCATAGTTCATTTATAAGTACTTATGTATCTCAAAGACATAAGGACCCTTAAAAATACATTATTGATTTCAGAGGTGGGGGGAGAGAGACATCAATGATGCAAGAATCATGGATCAGCTGCCTTCTGCATACCCCATATGGGATCAAGCCATCAACCTGGGCATATGCCCTGACTGGGAATAGAACCATGACCTGGTTCATAGGTCAATGCTCAACTACTGAGCCATGCCTGCTGGGCCTAAGGACTCCTTTCTAACAAAGATATATAAACCATTATTATAACAACACTGCGGACCAATAGTTTTATTGCTAGCTTTACCCAGTGGCCAGATAAATTTCTATTGAACAAGTACAAAAAGCGTTTTTGCATAAATGTTAAAGGCATGCTTTAAAATTACCCATTGCATTTTTAAGTTATATGTTCTTACAGTATCTTTTTCAAGTATGATACTTTGTAAAACACTAATATGAAACAAGAACTCTCATGATCCATCCACAATGTGTTAAATTTTAGTAATTCCTTAATTGCCACTAATAGCCGGATAGCATTTTCTGATTGTTTTTAAAATAGTTTTTATGGTTTATTTCTTCCCATAAGGATCCAAACAAGGTCCACATTGTAGCATTGCATTACGTTGACATGTTCCAGAAGTCTCTTATTCTAAAGTGGTTACCCCTTCCACTTCATTTCCCTCACCATTTGACAGGTTATCCCATAAAATTTCCTGCATTTTTTAATTTCATCCTTATGATGTCTTCTAAGATGCCACTACCCTCTATTTCCTATGATCCAATTGATAGCTTGGTCTATAGGCTTGATCAGGTCTCAGTTTTTGGCAATGGGTGATGCTCTTATCACCAGATAAGCATGTGATGTGATGATTGATTAGTGAGTTCAGCAGCTCTATCCCTTGTCTCTCAAAAGCTTCCCCCACAAAACATAATTTCCATCACCCCTGAAAATCTCCTAAATTCTCTTTCTAGTCAATTATCATCCCAAAGTCAATCACTTTTCTGAAAAATTTTCAACCTAAATTAGTTGGGTCTGTTCTGTAACTTTACGTAAATGACATACTAGATGCCACTCTTGTTCTGGTTGCTTTCATATGTTCATTTATTTTTATGAACATGCCACAGTTTATTTACCCATTTCCCCACGAATGGCATGGATGAGTCAAAACTCCAGTACCCAAAGGTCGCAGCCAGCCAGCGGGACTCAGCATTCTTCTCTTCCCTCCACCTAATTCCACTCCATCTGTCTGCAGCTCTGCAGCTCAGAAGCCTCAGAGCCACTAGCTAGCCCAAAGCTGAGGACGACTATGTTTGATTGACAGTCAAGATCCCCAATGATCAGCGCCCTTCATCCTTAAAATAGGTTTGACCCATTCTAATGAAGTTGAGAAACTCGAGCTAGTGCCCAAGCACCCATAGAATTGAATGCACCTTTATTTTTTATTTTTTTTTTTTTAAATATATTTTATTGATTTTATACAGAGAAGAAGGGAGAGAGATAGCGAGTTAGAAACATCGATGAGAGAGTCATCGATCAGTTGCCTCTTGCACACCCCCTACCGGGGATATGCCCGCAACCAAGGTACATGCCCTTGACCGGAATCGAACCCGGGACCCTTCAGTTCCCAAGCCGACGCTCTATCCATTGAGCTAAACCGGTCCCGGCCTGAATGCACCTTTAAACACTAGTTTTATCGTGGGAACACTCCCCGCAGGCCAGAAATGAGACTGCAACGTCGACGCGTTGACTTTTGTTTAAAATGTCCCTTCCCGGACGCCGTCCAACTTCCCGGTACGCAAAGCGCGGGTCGGGGGCAATGGGACATCCGGAGAGTCCCGGAAGTCGCGTCTCCCTGTCAGAAAGGCGGTGTTCTCTCTGCAGCAGGGAGGCCCGGAATCCTGCTTGCTCGCCGGCGGAGTGGAGCAGGGAGTGCCGGGTTGGGACTTGGGGGGTAGGGGTGGGAGTGGGGGGCGGGGGGACTGCAGGCCTGAGGCGAGGGTACCCCAAGGCTGCCGCTGTCTGGCCGGGACGTGGCCATTCATTCCTCGAGCGCAACTGAAGAGGGAGGGCCCCTCCCTCCGTGCCCAGCCCTGAAGGAGCCACCCTGGGCTGCCGCCGGCCTTCGGAGGGCGGAGGGCGACCCTCGTCGTACTCCCCGCGGCTCCGGTGACCGCCGCCATGGCTTTCCACCACCGGCCGGACGCCCCAGAGCTGCCTGACTTCTCCATGCTCAAGAGGCTGGCCCGAGACCAGCTCATCTATCTGCTGGAGCAGGTCAGTGCCCGCCACGCCGGGCCCTTGACCGCACGCACCGGTCACACAAGTTCTTTTAAGTCCTTGGGAGCCTGTTCTTGGTCGTTGGTGTTGTCCCTGGAGCTTCTGTGGCAGGCCTAGAATGAAGCACTGGAGGGAGGAAACCCAGAGGGCAGTTACAGCTGCCTGGGACCTGGGCAGAGAGTTCATGGAAATCAATTTTTTTCTCTTTCTTTCTTTTTTTTTTAAAAAAGGAGATCTTTCTTTTTTTATATATAATATATATTTTGTTGATTTTTTACAGAGAGGAAGAGAGAGGGATAGAGAGCTAGAAACATCGATGAGAGAGAATCATCCATCAGCCGCCTCCTGCACACACCCCCACCGGGGATGTGCCCGCAACCAAGGCACATGCCCTTGACCGGAATCGAATCCGGGACCTTTCAGTCCGCAGACTGACGCTCTGTCCATTGAGCCAAACCGGTTTCGGCGAAATCAAATTTTTTTCAATTTTTTTCAGGCATCACTGGGAAAGTGGTTAAGTAAGACATCTTTGTTATTAGGGCGCTCACTCTCCAGCAAGAACCATATGAACCACAAACCACCCCGCACGGGGTATCATGTGGCCAACGAATGACAGCAGTGGTGTGTAACCCTAGGACTATATGTTTTAAAGGAAAAAAATCACTTATAATCGTAACGTCAGATACGAGCACTGTTAACACTGTTCATTTCTTTCAAGTATTAAAAAAAATCCTATTACACATTCCATGTGTCTTTTTAAAAACTATATATACACTGAGTGGCCAGATTATGATCTCTGAATGCATAATAATCTGGTCACTCAGTGTGTGTGTGTGTATTAGAGGCCCGGTGCATGAATTTGTGCATGGGTGGGGTCCGGCCAGCCTGGCCAGGGGGAGGGGACATGAGCAGTTGGCTGGCCTGCCTATTGGTCGAACTGATCGAGGGGACAATTTTTATTCTGTAGGATATGCACTGAGTGGCCAGATTATTATGTGTTCAAAGATCATCATAATCTGGCCACTCATTGCATATGTTTATTGATTTCAGAGAGGAAGGGAGAGGGAGAGAGAGACAGAAATACCCATGATGAGAGGGAATCATTGAACAGCTGCCTCCTGAGTAGCCTGGGATCTGGGCATGTGCCAGGAGGGCGGAGTGACAAGGACTTAACCTAAGAAAGCAGGTGAAATATTTTTCTACTGGTGCAGAAAATGAGAAGACGAAATAGGTGAGTAGATAGGGAAATGTCAACTATTTATATGATGTCAGCAGTAAGTCAGGTGCCGGGGTAGATGGTGTCTGGCGCCCTTCCAGCGCCGAGACTGGGGTTCTGGTAGACACGTGGCTGTGTGAGCTGGCAGCCGAGGGAGCGTGTGTGACCCCGGAGTGACCCAGGGTCCTGTTTGTCTTCAGCTTCCAGGGAAAAAGGACTTGTTCATTGAGGCCGATCTCATGAGCCCTTTGGATCGAATCGCCAGCGTCTCCATCCTAAAGGTACCTGCCCATTCCTCCAGGCAGATTCTCTCCTCACTCAACAGTTTTCCTTCCTTCCTTCCTTCCTTCCTTCCTTCCTTCCTTCCTTCCTTCCTTTATTTTTTTATTTTTTATTTTTAAAATATATTTTATTGATTTTTACAGAGAGAAAGAGAGAGGGATAGAGAGCTAGAAACATCGATGAGAGAGAATCATCGATCAGCTGCCTCTTGCACACCCCCTACTGGGGATGTGCCCGCAACCAAGGCACATGCCCTTGACCGGAATCGAACCTGGGACCCTTCAGTCTGCAGGCTGACGCTCTATCCACTGAGCCAAACCGGTTTCGGCCCTTCCTTTATTTTTTAAATGCCTGGCACATAGCAAATCTCAATTCTCATTATTATCGTTATTATTTCTATTAAATGGTTGGGAACCACTATTGCAAGTTCTGTTCAACCTCAGCCCCCTGACGTGTGGACCAATGTGCTAGAAAACTATGTGGATTCCTTTAAAACCACTTAAAGTCACCTCGCCCCTACAATCTGGGGGGAATCTTCCCCAGAAACAACTTATTAGCCCCTAAGACAGTCCTCCCTAGTCCTGGCCCATTGCGGGTATCAGGATTCTGCAGGTGACTCTCAAAGCAAGAAGGTTCTCATGGGCCAGGGCAGCTCAGACTGGGTCACTGAAGGAAGGAGAAATCCTCTGCTCCTTGGTGAGCTGTGGTGAGGGCAGCAGAGAAGAGTCTGGGGTCCAAGTGGACCCCAAGTCTGAATGTGACCCAACCACGGAGTCTTTTCTTTCTTTTTTTTAAAATATATTTTTTATTGATTTCAGAGAGAGGAAGGGAGAAGGAGAGAGAGCGAAACATCAATGACGAGAGAGAATCGTCGATCAGCTGCTTCCTGCACGCCCCTCGCTGGGGATTGAGCTCACAACCCGGGCATGTGCCCTGATGAGAAATCGATCCCTGACCTCCTGGTTCACAGGTCGATGTTCAACCACTGAGCCATGCCAGCCTGGCCAGTTTTTCTCTTTTCTTTTTAATATATTGTATTTTATTGATTTTTTTACAGAGAGGAAGGGAGAGGGATAGAGAGTTGGAAACATCGATGAGAGAGAATCATCCATCAGCTGCCTCCTGCACACTCCCTACTGGGGACGTGCCCGCAAGCAAGGTGCATGCCCTTGACCAGAATTGAACCTGGGACCCTTCAGTCCGCAGACCGACGCTCTATCCACTGAGCCACACTGGTTTCGGCCAGTTTTTCTTTTGATGAACAGTACAAATTACTGAAGTGTGACTATCGTGGTAGGGTAACTAGAGGGTAGTTGGAACGGATTCTGTTGTCTGCTGTTTTTGAATTGCTTTGTTTGTTTGGTTTTCCTGTGGACGGTTTGAGGAAGGTCCGGTGAACGGCTGCCAGGGAGGCAGGTTGATCCCCAGAATGAGCCTGAAAGGGAGCCCACGTTCCCTGCTTCTGGGCCCTGCTCTGGGCCTCCGAGCTCTCTGTGCCCCCTGTCTGACTGGCTTCTCTTGGCAGCAACACGAAGTGGACAAGCTGTACAAGGTGGAGAACAAGCCGGTCCTGAGCTCCAGCGAACAGTGAGTGTATGGGGGCACCCGGCTCAGCTCCCAGCAGGGGGCGTCCCTGCCCTTTGCCCTCGACGTGCCCGTGGCTGAGATCGGGCAGCGTAAACGCTTGCGATACGGTCCCCCGCCCTGTCCTTTAACAGCTTCCAGCGAGGTAATGCTTTAGCCCCTTATGCTGTCTTCCTTTCTGCAGTTTCTCCCTCCAGTGTGCTCTTCTCTCTTGTCCAGTCTGCCACCTCTACCCAGATTGATGAAGCTTTCAAGAATATTTTCATGTCGAGACCGGTTTGACTCAATGGATAGAGCGTCAGCTTGGGGACTGAGGGGACCCGGGTTCGATTCCGGTCAAGGGCATGTACTTTGGTTGCGGGCATATCCCCAATGGGGGGTGTGCAAGAGGCAACTGATCGATGACTCTCTCTCATCGGTGTTTCTAACTCTCTCTCTCTCTCTCTCCCTTCCTCTCTGTACAAAATCAATAAAATATATATATATATATAAAAAAAAGAGAATATTTTCATTACTCAGCTGGCGTGGCTCAGTGGTTGAACGCCGACCTATGAACCTGGAGGTCAGGGTTCGATTCCCGGTCAGAGCGCATGCCTGGGTTTTGGTCTCAATCCCCAGTCGGGGGCATGCAGGAGGTAGCTGATCATTGATTCTCTCTCATCATTGATGTTTCTGTATCTCTCTCTCCCACTCTCTTACTCTGAAATCACTAAAAATATACATATATTTTTAAATATATTTTATTGATGTTTTACAAAGAGAAAGGGAGAGGGAGAGAGAGTTAGAAACATCAATGGGAGAGAAACATTGATCAGCTGCCTCTTTCACACCCCCTACTGGGGATTGCAACCAAGGTACTTGCCCTTTTTTTTTTTTTTTTTTTTTTTTTTAAATATATATATTTTATTTTATTTTTTTTTTACAGAGAGGAAGGGAAAGAGATAGAGAGCTAGAAACGTCGATGAGAGAGAAACATCGACCAGCTGCCTCCTGCACACCCCCCACCGGGGATGTGCCCGCAACCAAGGTCCATGCCCTTGACCGGAATTGAACCTGGGACCTTTCAGTCCGCAGGCCGATGCTCTATCCACTGAGCTAAACCAGTCAGGGCTAGAAAAGCATTTTACATACCTTCTGGTATTTTTAAAAAAATATTTTTTTTTTATTAATTTCAGAGAGAGAAAGAAACATCAATGATGAGACAGAATCATGGATCATCTGCTTCCTGCTCACCCCTCACTGGGGATTGAGCCTGCAACCTGGGCATGTGCCCTCAACTGGCAATCGAACTGCGATTTACAGGCTCCTAGTTTCGGCGCTCAACCACTGAGCCACGCTGGCCAGGCAACTTCTTGTTTTTTTGGTTTTTTTTTTTAAGAATGTATGTTTTCTTCGGTTTGGCTCAGTGGATAGAGCGTCGGCCTGCGGACTGAAGGGTCCCAGGTTCGATTCCGGTCAAAGGCATGTACCCTGGTTGCAGGCACATCCCCAGTAGGGGATGTGCAGGAGGCAGCTGATAAATGTGTATCTCTCATCGATGTTTCTAACTCTCTATCCCTCTCCCTTCCTCTCTGTAAAAAAAAAAAAAAAAAAAAAAAAAAAAAAAAAAGAATGTATGTTTTCTTTAATATATATATAATTTATTTTTTACAGAGAGGAATGTAGAGGGATAGAAAGCTAGAAACATCGATGAGAGAGAAACATCGACCAGCTGCCTCCTGCACACCCCCCACCGGGGATGTGCCTGCAGCCAATGCACATGCCCTTGACTGGAATCGAACCTGGGTCCTTTTCAGTCTGCAGACCGACGCTCTACCGCTGAGCCAAACCGGTTTCGGCCTTGTGTTGTCTTTGAACACGTGCTTGATGCTTTATACATGTGTGCATCTTATTTCGCCTGACAGATTGGGAATTGTTGGAGAGCAGGAACTCTGGGTTCCCCAGAGGGGTCCTATGCTCAGCACAGTGTCCCTGCTGTCGGGAGGGGAGTCTGTGGCGAGGCTGGGAACTGCAGGCCGGCCACGGGGAGCAGACGGTGAAAGAGTGGGGTGCTGCCTCAGTCCCTTCAGGCGGTGCTGTCTGTCACCAGCCTCATGACCCTCCTTCCCCATAGGTTGTGCTTCCTGGTCAGACCCCGCATCAGGAACATGCGGTACATAGCCAGTGAGTATGTCGTGGTGCGCCGCGCCACCGAGACCTGGGCTGGGGTGGTGGGGTCTCAGGGGCTCGGCCACAGGGACCCTTTCGTAAGGAAAGAGGGGTTGGGGTTGGCCATACCACGTCGAGGTCAACTGCTCCCTTGGACGCAGACGGTAGGGAGGTGAGGGCCTGTGCTGGGGGCAGGAGCAAGCCAGGAGAGGTCAGTGGCGGGGAAGGAAACATACGTAATACTTCCAACAATAAGGAATTTTTTTAAAAAATGAAAGTTGCTGAAACTGGATTGGCTCAGTGAATAGAGTGTCAGCCTGCGGACTGAAAGGTCCCGGGTTCGATTCCGGTCAAGGGCATGTACCTTGGTTGCAGGCACATCCCCAGTGGGGGGCGTGCAAGAGGCAGCTGATCGATGATTCTCATCTATGTTTGTAACTCTCTATCCCTCTCTCTTCCTCTCTGTAAAAAATGAATAAAATATATATATATATATATATATATATATATATATAATAAAATAAAAGGAGCCCTGGTCAGTTTGGCTCAATGGATAGAGCACCGGCCTGCAGACTGAACAAGATCCCGGGTTTCATTCCGGTCAGGGACACATGCCTGGATTGCAGGCTCCATCCCCAATAGGGGGTCGTGCAGGAGGCAGCCGATCCATGATTCTCTCTCATCATTGATGTTTCTATCTCTCTCTTCCTCTTCCTTCTTCTCTGAAATCAATAAAAATATATTAAAAAAAAAAAAAAAAGTCCTATAGAATAAAAGGCTAATATGCAAATTGGCCGAAACGTGGAATGGCCAGTCGCTATGACACACGGACCACCAGGGGGCAGATGCTTCATGCAGGCGCTGTCCCCTGGTGATCAGTGTGCTCCCGTGTGGGGAGCACCGCCTTCCAGAAGCCGGGTTCGTGGCTGGCAAGCACAGCCGCGGTGGCCGGAGCCTCTCCCGCCTCCACAGCAATCGGACATCCCCCAGGGGCTCCAGGACTGCGAGAGCGCAGGCCGGGCCGAGGGACCCCCTCCCTCCCGGAGTGCAGGAATTCCGTGCACTGGGCCTCCAGTAAGTCAATAAGAGGATAGCTGCTCCCTTGTTTCTCCCCTGACACGTGGCCCACGGCCTCCTGGGCCTCGTTCCTCCTGCCCATAGATCTCGTCAATGCCGACAAGTTGGCCGGCCGAACGCGAAAATACAAAGTGATCTTCAGCCCTCAGAAGGTGAGTGAGGGTCCCGATGGCAGTGGCCTGAGGCAGGACAGGACTCGGGGCGGGGAAGGGGCACGGGGCCGACAGCTCCATCTCCGTAAAGCAACAGCGTGGGTGTGATGGCGACCGCCTGCCTGCCGCCGTCTCACTGGGGTCGGCCTGATGGTTCAGCAGGGGGTCTGTCAGCAAACTGCCCCGAATACAGACAGTGGGCCGGGAGAGCTGGCCTCCACAGGGCCCTTCCGTGACAGCTGAGGTGCCTGCTTTGCAAAGCTCTTCCAGGGAACAGCCGAGACCGGCGTGGCTCAGTGGATAGAGCATCAGCCTGCAGACTGAGGGGTCCCAGGTTTGATTCCGGTCAAGGGCATGTGCCTTGATTGCGGGCACATCCCCAGTGGGGGGTTTGCAGGAGGCAGCTGGTCGATGATTCTCTCTCATCGATGTTTCTAGCTCTCTATCCCTCTCCTTTTCTCTCTGTAAAAAAATCAATAATATATATATATATTTTTATATATATATTTTTAAATAAATAAAAATAAACAAGAGAATAAATTCATTTTATTTAAAAAAAAGAAAGAAAAAAAAAAAAGCTCTTCCAGGGAACAAAGAGTTAGGCTCCATGATTCTAGTGCCCTTCATTCCTTCCTTCTTTCTTTCCTTCCTTTCTTCCTTCTTTCCTTCCTTCCTTCCTTCCTTTTTTTAAAAAAAAATATGTTTATTGATTTCAGAGAGGAAGGGAGAGGGAGAGAAAGAGAGAAACATCAATGATGAGAGAGAAGCATGGATCGGCTGCCTCCTGCACGCCCCCTACTGGGGATCTAGCCCACAACCTGAGCGTGTGCCCTTGACTGGGAATCGAACCGTGACCTTCTGGTTCATAGGTCAGTGCTCAACCACTGAGCCATGTCGCTTTCTAGATGCCAGCGCCCGGGTTCTCTGGCCGGGTCAGTGAGTGTTGTCCTGGTCTGCGATCCTGGGGGACCTCCCAGGAAGGGAAGCAGAGGGGAGCGGTGCTTGCTAACGGGCCTCCCTCCTCTTCCCTTTCAGTTTTACGCCTGTGAGATGGTGCTGGAGGAGGAGGGCATCTATGGAGGTGAGAGGAGACGGGGGCGTGGGAAGGGGCCGCGCGTGCGCGCAGGAGGAAGAGTGTCCGTCCCCCGCCCCGCCCCCACCCCTTCCTGCCTCGTTCCTGCTGGCCCGGCGGGAGCAGAGGCGCCTGGGAAGGGGAGGAGGGGGACAGTGGGAGAGGACGCGAGGGCTTACCGCTGCTAATCGCCAGCTGCTCTGCCCTCGCCTCCCCTCCCCTGTGTGCCCCTCACTGCGTTCTCCTCGCAGCCTGCCCCTCAGGCGCCCTGCACCAGGGGCCTCCCGCCTCTGCCACCTGGTCCCTTCCAGGCCCCTTTGCCTGTCACGTGTCATGTGCCGCTCCTTTCCGGCCACGGGGAGGCCACACGTGCTTTTCCTGGTGCCCAGAATATTCCTCAGCCTACACGCTTCCCCCACCACATCTTAGAGGCACAGCCTAAACGTCACTTCTTTTTAAAAAAATATATTTTATTGATTTTTTTTTTTTTTCAGAGAGGAAAGGAGAGAGACTGAGAACTAGAAACATCGATGAGAGAGAAACATCGACCAGCTGCCTCCTGCACACCTCCTACTGGGAATGTGCTCGCAACCAATGTACATGCCCCTGGCTGGAATCGAACCCGGGGACCCCCCCCCCCCCCCCCCCCCCCCAGTCCACAGACTGACGCCCTATCCACTGAGCCAAACTGGTTTCGGCCACCACATCTTATTTAGAGTCACAGCCTAAAAGTCACTTCTTTTTTCTTTTTTTTATATATTTTATTGATTTTTTTACAGAGGGGAAGGGAGGGGGATAGAGAGTTAGAAACATCAATGAGAGAGAAACATCGATCAGCTGCCTCTTGCACACCCCCCACTGGGAATGTGCCCGCAACCAAGGTACGTGGCCTTGACCGGAATCGAACCCGGGACCCTTCAGTCCGCAGGCCGACGCTCTATCCACTGAGCCATACCGGTCAGGACTAAAAGTCACTTCTTTAGGGAAGTCTCTCCTGCACTCTGCGTGAGGTTAGACCCTGAGATGTTTGTGCTCACGGATGGCTGGTCTGCTTCTCTGTAGTTAGATCTGCCTTGTGTGCGTCCCTCCCACGAGGCCGTAATAACGGTCTCCGCAGGACACGGGTCACGTTCATTCTCTTCTCCTCCATGTACCCCAGTGCCTGCACGCGTCTCCACTCCGCTGGTATCTGCCAATTCAGGAGTGAATGTCGTGTACACGTCTCCTTCTGTCCCCAGACTCTGAGCTCCTCGGGGCCAGGCAGTGTCTCGCTCGCCTTCCGAGCGCCGTGCTCAGGGCAGGGCAGGCCTGGGGGGGGCGCTCAGACGTCTGCAGGCAAACGGTGGGCGCACCCCCAGCAGGTGGAGGCCCGTGCCTGCTACAGGGAGACCCATGGTCTCTGTCCCCACAGATGTGAGCTGCGACGAATGGGCCTTCTCTCTGCTGCCTCTGGACGTGGATCTGCTGAGCATGGAGCTGCCGGAGTTTTTCAGGGACTACTTCCTGGTAAAGGCGGGGCCCTTGGGTCTGGCATCAATGGCTGGGGACAAGCAGGGGGGCCAGTGGGCTAGCAATATGGATGCATCTTAATCTAAGTCCCGTGATTTTTATTTTTTATTTTTAAAATATATTTTATTGATTTTTTTACACAGAGAGGAATTGAGAGCTAGAAACGTCGATGAGAGAAATACATGGACCAGCTGCCTCTTGCACACCCCCCACTGGGGATGTGCCCGGAACCAAGGTCCATGCCCTTGACCGGAATCGAACCCGGGACCTTTCAGTCCGCAGGCCGACGCTCTATCCATTGATCCAAACCTGTTTTGGCCAAGTCCCGTGATTTTTAAAAAATATATATTTTATTGATTTTTTACAGAGAGGAAGAGAGAGGGATAGAGAGCTAGAAACATCGATGAGAGAGAAACATCAACCAGCTGCCTCCTGCACCACCACACACACACACACACACACACACACACACCCCACTGGGGATGTGCCCGCAACCAAGGTCCATGCCCTTGATCGGAATCGAACCCGGGACCCCTCAGTCCGCAGGCCAATGCTCTGTCCACTGAGCCACACTGGTCAGGGCAAAATGAACTCTTTCAAGCATTCCCCATGCCCTGCCTCTGCCACAGGGATCCTGATGGGTCTGTCGGGCTGACCCCCACCTTTGTGACCCCCCGCAGGAAGGAGACCAGCGTTGGATCAACACGGTGGCCCAGGCCCTGCACCTCCTCAGCACGCTCTACGGCCCCTTCCCTAACTGCTACGGGATCGGCAGGTGCGCCAAGGTGAGCGCTGGCAGGGCCTGTGTCCCCTGTCCTCCCCCACCGTGGGCTGTCCTCTGTCCGGGCGTCTGTAACAAGGGGTATCTTCTCTCCCTGGCTTTCTTTCTTTCTTTTTTAATCTTATTTTATTGATTTTTAACAGAGAGGAAGGGAGAGAGATAGAGAGCTAGAAACGTCGACGAGAGAGAAACATCGACCAGCTGCCTCTTGCACACCCCGTACCGGGGATGTGCCCGCAACCAAGGTACATGCTCTTGACCGGAATCGAACCTGGGACCTTTCAGTCCGCAGACCGACGCTCTATCCACTGAGCCACACCGGCTTTGGCTCTCCCTGGCTTTCATTGTTGCAACATAGGCCTCAGAGACGGGAGCTGGTGTGGCTAACAGAGACGCCAAAGCTAGTGCCTCTAAGGCAGCATTCCTGAATCACTTTTTATTTAATGTATATTTTTTATTGATTTCAGAGAGGAAGGGGCAGAGAGATAGAAACTTCATTGATTAGAGAGAGAATCATTGATCGGCTGCCTCCTGCACGCCCCACACTGGGGATCGAGTCCGAAACCCAGGCATGTGGCCCGAATGGGAATCGAACCGTGACCTTCTGGTTTATAGATTGGCGCTCAACCACTGAGCCACACAGGCCGAGCAGCATTCCTGAATCTCCTTATATTTGGAATGGGGATGGATGGGGAGCGGTAGGAACAGATGGGGCCTGGGCAGGTGATGTTGTTAATTCTTAGCTCCCCTCTTACTGGGGCACAGCTAGATCGATCTCAATAAGTCCCACAGGCAGGGGTTGGCTTCTGTGGATGTGGGACTGCAGGAGGGACACAAGATTAAGAATGTCTCTCTCTCTTTTTTTTAAAGTATATTTTATTGATTTTTTACAGAGAGGAAGGGAGAGGGATAGAGAGTTAGAAACATCGATGAGAGAGAAACATCGACCAGCTGCCTCCTGCACACCCCCTCCCACTGGGGATATGCCTGCAACCAAGGTACATGCCCTTGGCTGGAATCGAACCTGGGACCTTTCAGTCCGCAGGCCGACGCTCTATCCACTGAGCCAAACCGGTTAGGGCGCTCGCTCACTCACTCTCTCTCTCTCTCTCTCTCTCTCTCTCCCTTTTGGTTTGTTGATTTGAGAGAAAGAGAAACATCTTTTTGGTACTCCATTGGGTCATTGGTCGAACCCACAACCTTGGCATTATTGATACGATGCTCTAGCCCAGTGGTTGGCAAACTCATTAGTCAATAGAGTGGCAAACCTCGGCTCTAGCCCAACTGAGCTACCTGGTCAGGACAAGAATATCTTGTATTTCTTACAATTGCATGTGAATCTATAAATCTCTCAAAATAAAAAAGCATAATTGTGGCTCAGTCGTTGACCATCGACCTAGGAACCAGGAGGTGACTGTTCAATTCCCAGTCAGGGCACATGCCTGGATTGTGGGCTCGATCCCCAGTGTGGGGCGTGCAGGAGGCAGCCTATCAATAATTCTCTCTCATCATTGATGTTTCTCTCTCTCTCTCTCTCTCTCTCTCTCTCTCTCTCTCTCTCTCTCTCTCTCTCTCCCCCCCCCCTTCCCCTCTCTGAAATCAATAAAAAATATATATAGTCTAAAAATATAATTAAAACAAAAAAAAATTAAGAATTTTTTTTTTTTTTTTTTGGAAAAAAGAATGTCTTGAGCCGAAATCAGTTTGGTTCAGTGGATAGAGCTTCGGCCTGCGGACTGAAAGGTCCCAGGTTCGATTCAGGTCAAGGCCACGTACCTTGGTTGCGGGCGCATCCCCAGTAGGGGGCGTGCAAGAGGCAGCTGGTCGATGTTTCTCTCTCATCGATGTTTCTAGCTCTCTATCCCTCTCTCTTCCTCTGTGTAAAAAATCAGTAAAATATTATTATTATTTTTTTAAATGTCTTGGTCCCTGGCAGATGTCACATGAACTGTGGAGGAACCTGGAGGAGGAGGAGGACGGCGAGACCAAAGGCCGGAAGCCGGAAATCGGCCACATCTTCCTCCTGGACAGAGGTAACTCCTGCCGCCGCCGCCGGTGCCCCTCTGCCTCTGGCCCCGAAGCAGCGGGAACGCGGGCACCGCGGTGGCCCGGACGGGACCCTCGGGCCGGGCCGTGCGCACAGCGGTGGTCGGGGGCCTGGGGACGGCACTGGCGCGCATCCTGAGCGACCTGGGCAGCAGGCCGTGCCCGCGGCCCTCACGGTCGGGGCTCTGGGTTGCAGACGTGGACTTCGTGACGGCGCTGTGCTCCCAGGTGGTCTACGAGGGGCTGGTGGACGACACGTTCCGCATCAAGTGTGGTGAGTGGCACCGCGGAGGGGCCCCTGGCTCCTGGGCTTCCCGCCTGGCACGGGGCTGGCAGGGGCACCCGGGCGCTGAGAGAAACTGAGGCTTCAGCCGAAACCGGTTTGGCTCAGTGGTAGAGCGTCGGTCTGCGGACTGAAAGGTCCCGGGTTCGATTCCGGTCAAGGCCATGCACCTTGGTTGCGGGCACATCCCCGGTAGTGGGTGTGCAAGAGGCAGCTGGTCGATGTTTCTCTCTCATCGATGTTTCTAGCTCTCTATCCTTCTCCCTTCCTCTCTGTAAAAAATCAATAAAATATATTAAAAAAAAAAAAAAAAAGAGAGAGAGAACTGAGGCTTCAGATCGCGTGGAGGCCCTCTAAGGGCAGCACTGGGCGGGCGGCCCCGGGGAGACCCTCACCGCCGTCCCTCTGCTCTCGCAGGGAGCGTCGACTTCGGCCCGGAAGTCACCTCCTCCGACAGGAGCCTGAAGGTGCTGCTTAACGCCGACGACAAGGTGGGTGCGGGTGGGGTGCTGGCAGGGGTTCCCCGGGCTCTGCTCCCACTCGGCGGGGGCACACCGCCCTGGGAGGGGAAGCTGAGTCCCCAGGACGGAGGGGCCCCCACCAGGGAAGAGCATGCCCCAGGCCCTGGCCGGTGTGGCCCAGTGGCTGGAGCGTCGGCCTGCGGACTGAAGGGTCCCGGGTTCGATTCCGGTCAGGGGCATGTACCTTGGCTGCGGGGACGTCCCCGGGGTTGATTCCGGTCAAGGGCACATGCCTCGGTTGCAGGCTTGATTCCCCCACCTGCAGGAGGGTTAGGGTGTCACTCACCCATCGATGTTTCGCTCTGTCTCTCCTCCTTCCTTTCACTCTTCCTAAAGTCAATGGAAAAATATCCTCGAGAGAGAATTGACAGAAATCTAAATTATTTAATTGATTGATTAATTAAAAAAGACAGATAGGCCGAGACCGGTTTGGCTCAGTGGATAAAGCGTCAGCCTGAGGACTCAAGGGTCCCAGGTTCAATTCCGGTCAAGGGCATGTACCTTGGTTGTGGGCACGTCCCCAGTATGGTGTGTGCAGGAGGCAGCTGATTGATGACTCTCTCTCATTGATGTTTCTAACTCTTTATCTCTCTCCCTTCCTCTCTTTACAAAATCAATAAAATATATTTTAAAATAAAATAAAATAAAATAAAAAAGTCAGATAGCCCTAGCCGGTTTGGCTCAGTGGATAAAGCGTCAGCCTGGGGACTCAAGGGTCCCAGGTTCAATTCCGGTCAAGGGCATGTACGTTGGTTGTGGGCACATCTTCAGTATGGTGTGTGCAGGAGGCAGCTGATCGATGTTTCTAACTATCCCTCTCTCTTCCTTTTGTAAAAAATCAATAAAAATATATTTAAAGAGAAAAAATTTTAAAAAATTAAAATATCAATGAGAGAGAAACATCGATCAGCTGCCTCCTGCACACCCCCCACTGGGGATGTGCCCGCAACCAAGGCACATGCCCTTGACCGGAATCGAACCCGGGACCCCTCAGTCCGCAGGCCGACGCTCTATCCACTGAGCCACACCGGCCAGGGCTCTCCTCTTCCTCTTGCTGGCAGCACTGCGCGCCCTTCCCGCGCTGCCTGACCCGGGGGAGGGAGGAGGGCCGGGCGGTGTGCAAAGACGTTCGTCCTCCCCGTCCCGCCCCCCGCACAGGTGTTCCATGAGATCCGCAACGAGCACTTCTCCAACGTCTTCGGCCTCCTGAGCCAGAAGGCCCGCAACCTGCAGGCGCAGTACGACGTGAGGCTCAGGGCCCCGGCCCCGGCCCCCCGGCCCCCGTGCCGTCCCCCGAGGCCGCCGCCCCTCAGCCAGCCCTCTGAGACCAGGGCGGGGTCCCAGCCTGCTTCCGGGGTCGGGAGGGAGCGTGGTGGTGACCTTGGGCGGGCGGCGGTGACCTCGGGGCTTGCCCGCAGCGCCGCAGAGGCATGGACATCAAGCAGATGAAGAACTTCGTGTCCCAGGAGCTGAAGGGCCTGAAGCAGGAGCACCGCCTGCTGAGTCTGCGTAGGTTTCGGCTGGGGGCTGGGGGCTGGGGGCAGGGACTGGAGACTGGGGGCAGGGACTGGGGAGCTGGGGGCTGGGGGCTGGGGACTGGGGGCTGGGGGCTGGGGACTGGGGGCTGGGAGCTGGGGGTTGGGGGTTAAGGGGTGGGGCTGGGGGCTGAGGGCTAGGGAGCTGGGGGCTGGGGGCTGGGGGCAGGGACTGGGGAGCTGGGGGCATGGGGTGGGAGTTGGGGGTTAAGGGGTGGGGTTGGGGACTGGGGAGGGGTATGTGAGGGGACATCTGCCTCTGGAGAGGGGATCCCTGTCCACTTGGCAGATGATGCTCTTGTTTGGTCTAAAGCCGGGGTGGGGTGCGTCCAGCCCGCGGGCCGTATAAACCCTGTGAAATCATTGGATCTGGCCCTCCCCAGGCATTAGGGGTGAGTTAGTTAAATGTTTGATCAAATAGAGCAGGCTAATTAAAAAAATAATAAATATATATATATATATATATTGATTTTAGAGAGGAAGGCAGAGGGAGAGAGAAATAGAAACATCAATGATGAGCCGAGACCGGTTTGGCTCAGTGGATAGAGCATCGGCCTGCGGACTGAAGGGTCCCAGGTTCGATTCCAGTCAAGGGCATGGACCTTGGTTGCGGGCACATCCCCAGTGGGGGGTGTGCAAGAGGCAGCTGATTGATGACTCTCTCTCATCAATGTTTCTAACTCTCTGTCCCTCTCTCTTCCTCTCTGTAGAAAATCAATAAAATGTATTTAAAAAAAAAAAAAAAGAAAGAAACATCAATGATGAGAGAGAATCATTGTACAGCTGCCTCCAGGATGCCCCCTACTGGGGATCGAGCCCACAACCCAGGCATGTGCCCTTGAAGATGGAACCCGGGGCCCTTCAGTCCGCAGGCCGACGCTCTATCCACTGAGCCACCCCGGCCAGGGCGAGGCCTTTATTCTTCGGGACAGTGAGGGGATGTCCCTGTGGAGCCGGGAGTGCGTCAGGTGGCTTTGTCCTCTCCGCAGACATCGGGGCCTGCGAGTCCATCATGAAGAAGAAGACCAAGCAGGACTTCCAGGAGCTCATCAAGACCGAGCACGGTGACTGCCGGCCGGCTCCCAGCACCCCCACCCTGGGGAGCCGTGCTCCGGCTCTTCCCAGCCGACGCCGGCTGCGAGGAACTGGGGTTCCTTCCTGTTAGACGCCTGGGGGCCCCTTGTCCCAGGACGGAGAAGGAGATGGGGAGACAGACGCCCGGTAACAGGCTGTCTGCCCTCTGGTTCCCCGCAGTGCTGCTGGAGGGCTTCAGCATCCGGGACAGCACCAGCTACATCGAGGAGCACATCGACCGGCAGGTGGGCGGGTGCTGACGCGGGGTCGGCCGGCCTTCGGGAGGAAGAGGAGAGGAAGGACGAACTTGAACCTGTGAAACCTGAACCTCCTCGGCTCTTTCTCCCCCGTGCAGGTGTCGCCCATAGAAAGCCTTCGCCTCATGTGCCTCTTGTCCATCACCGAGAACGGTGAGAGCCCCCAGGACCGGAGATGCCGGTCAGATCTGTGCCATAGGATAGAGGATGTCATCGTGAGTGACAGGGATAAATGTCCTAGCGGACAGGACACTTCCCTGTAATTTTGAAGGATTACATTTTTTAAAAATATATATATATATATATATATATATATATATATATATATATATATATATATTTTTATTTTTTTTTAAATCAATCTTTATTGTTCATATTATTACAAAGGTTCCTCATTTCTTCCCCCCTCCACCAGGTTCCCACCCCACCCTCTGCCCCCTCCCCACCCCCCATTGTCCTCATCCATAGGTGCACAGTTTATGCTCAGTTAAAAATATATATATATTTTATTGATTTTTTTACAGAGAGGAAGAGAGAGGGATAGAGAGAAACATCGATGAGAGAAAAACATCCATCAGCTGCCTCCTGCACACCCCCCACTGAGGATGTGCCCGCAACCGGGGCACATGCCCTTGACCGGAATCAAACCTGGGACCTTTCAGTCCGTAGGCCGACGCTCTATCCACTGAGCCAAACCGGTTTCGGCAAGGATTAAGTTTTAAAAATATATATATATTTTATTGATTTTTAACAGAGAGGAAGAGAGAGGGATAGAGAGTCAGAAACATCAATGAGAGAGAAACATCCATCAGCTGCCTCCTGCACGCCCCCTACTGGGATGTGCCCGCAACCAAAGTACATGCCCTTGACCGGAATCGAACCTGGGACCCTTCAGTCCGCAGGCCGATGCTCTATCCACTGAGCCAAACTGGTTTTGGCTAATTTTTAAAAATATATATTTTTTATTGATTTCATAGAGGAGAGGGAGAGATAAATAGAAGCATCAGTGATGAGAGAGAATCATTGATCAGCTGCCTCCTGGACACCCCTACTGGGGATCAAGCTGTAACCCGGGCACGTGCCCTAGATCAGGATCATCTGTGTAGGATGCAAGGTTAGCATCCTTTCCTGAATCATTCCTCCTGGTCCAGGGTTTCTTGGGGGAAGAGGGTTAGTTAGTTGGTTGGTTAGTTGGTTGGTTTGGTTTTATATTTTAGGACATCTTAGCTGGCTCATGAACATTTCTTTTCTTTTTTTTTTCTTTTTTTTAAAAATATTTTATTGATTTTTTACAGAGAGGAAGGGAGAGAGATAGAGAGATAGAAACATCGATCAGCTGCCTCCTGCGCACCACTTAGTAGGGATGTGCCCACAACCAAGGTACATGGCCTTGACTGGAATCAAACCTGGGACCTTTCAGTCCACAGACGGACGCTCTATCCACTGAGCCACACCGGTTTCGGCTCACGAACGTTTCTTGTCTCCCCTTACCCTCAGGTTTGATCCCCAAGGATTACCGATCCCTGAAAACACAGTACCTACAGGTAAGGCCAGAAGAATGTCTTCTTAAATGTGTTGATGTTAGCAAGAGAGGAGTCGGGGAGCAGGTGGGGAGAGAGAGACAGAGAGAAACATCAATTTGTTGTTTCGCTTATTTATGCATTCCTTGGTTTCTTCTTGTATGTGTCCTGACCGGAATCGAACCCACAACCCTGGTGAATCGGGATGGTATTGACCAATAGCTAACCAGCCAGGGCTTCAAAAGAATGTCTTTGTGAGGGAACTTTATGGAGGGAGCTCATTGGACATTTTAAAATATATATATTTATATTGATTTCAGAGAGGAAGTGGGCGGGAGAGAGAGAGAGAGAGAGAGAAACATCAATGATGAGAGAGAACCATTGATTGGCTGCCACCTGTACTGGGGATTGAGTCCGCAACCCGGGCATGTGCCCTTGACCGGAAATGAGCCTGGGACCTTTCATTCCGCGGGCTGACGCTCTATCCACTGAGCCACACCGGCTGGGGCTCATGGGACATTTTTGAACAAGGCAAAAGGAGGAATGGCTCCTTTCCTGTCCCTGCCCCCAACTGTCTCCGTCTGGCCTTCCTCTCAGGTTCTCAGGGTAGTCACCCTTCAGCAGACACCCTCCCCTCCCCACATCCGGTTCTCACAGCGGTGCCCGGTGCCAGAAACACAACAATTCAGCTATTGGACCAGGGTCTAAGATCTCGCCCCCACTCTCCCTCTTTGGCACCTTGTGAGGCATTGACAAGCTTCCTTCCAGGTCACTCTGTCCCGTCGTATCTCATCTGTGAAGCCCCCCCCCCCCCCACCGTCCTCCTATCAGTAGCTTTCTCTGGGCTTTAAGAATATATAATAATAGAGAGTTATAATAGAAACATTGATGAGAGAGAATCATCGACCAGCTACCTCTTGCACACCCCCTATTGGGGATGTGCCCGCAACCATGGTATGTGCGCTTGACTGGAATCGAACCTGGGACCTTTCAGGCCGCAGGCTGACGCTCTATCCACTGAGCCATACCGGTTTTGGCCTGGGCTTTAAGAGTTTCATATGCTTTTCTTCTTCTGGGTTTGGTGTTTGGATATTTCTGATAAGAAAACCTTTTACGCCGAAACCGGTGTGGCTCAGTGGATAGAACGTCGGTCTGCAGACTGGAGGGTCCCAGGTTCGATTCCGGTCAAGGGCATGTACCTTGGTTGCGGGCACATCCCCGGTAGGGGGTGTGCAGGAGGCAGCTGGTCGATGTTTCTCTGTCATCGATGTTTCTAGCTCTCTCTCCCTCTCCCTTCCTCTCTGTAAAAAAATCAATAAAATATATTAAAAAAAGAAAAAGAAAAGAAAACCTTTTACATGAACAAGTATGCATAGGCTGTGCAACCCTCCCATCCCTCACCTCCCTTACCGCCCTCGCCTCCATGCCACCCAGCAGTGCCAGACCCCTGCTGGGCGCTCAGTACAGACTCGCCTGCATTTCCTGCAGAGCTATGGCTCCGAGCACCTGCTGACCTTCTCCAACCTGCGGCGGGCGGGGCTCCTGACCGAGCAGGCCCCTGGGGACACGCTCACCGCTGTGGAGAGTAAAGTGAGCAAGCTGGTGACAGACAAGGCTGCAGGTGAGCGCGGGGCACGGGAACCCTCCCGTCCTCTTCCCTGCAGGGGCAGCACCCCTGGAGAGAGAGGAGCCCGAAGCACAGTGCCATTTCTACTGTTACTGTCATTCCCGCCACGTCCACTAGGGGGAGCTGTTCCTGGTTATTGGACACAAACCACGTGCTAAGCTCTTTATTTTTTTTAATTAAAAAAAAATATATATATATATACACACACACACACATACATATATATATATCCAAAACCGGTTTGGCTTAGTGGATAGAGCATCAGCCTGCGGATGGGAAGGTCCCAGGTTCGATTCCGGTCAAGGGCATGTTCCTTGGTTGCGGGCACATTCCCAGTAGGGGGTGTGCAGGAGGCAGCTGGTCGGTGATTCTCTCTCATCGATGTTTCTAGCTCTCTATCCCTCTCTCTTCCTGTCTGTAAAAAATCAATAAAATATAGAGCTAGAATCATCGATAAGAGAGAATCATTGATCAGCTGCCTCCTGCACACCCCCTACCGGGGATGTGCCCGCAACCAAGGCCCATACCCTTGACCGGAATCGAACCTGGGACCCTTCGGTCCGCAGGCCGACGCTCTATCCACTGAGCCACACCGGTTTTGGCACAAAGGTTAGTTTTACCTCCATTGTACAGATGAGGAAACTGAGGCTGAGAGGATAAGTGACTTGCCTAAGATCCCTCAAAGAGTAAGTCACGTTGGACCCCCCGGTCACCGTGACTCCACAGCCCATACCTCTGCGTGTTTGCCCTGTAGGTGGCGTTTGGTAGAAAGCTGGCCCCGTGTAGGAGGAGGGAGAGGGTGGGGAATGTCTCGTGAGATCCAGGGAATTGTGGATGAACCGCTTAGAGACGCGATGGGTTTGGCTACTTAGGGGCTGTCACTTCCGGAATGGAATCCCATGTGGCAGTTTCATGAATCCATTGACTTAGATAAAACCCAGCCCAGATTTCTTCCCCAGGAAAGATCACGGATGCCTTCAGTTCTCTGGCCAAGAGGAGCAACTTCCGGGCCATCAGCAAGAAGCTGAATTTGGTTCGTGGAGCGGGGATGATGGTGGGGAGAGGGGCGTGCCGGTTCGGTCCTTGGTGGAGTGCTTTGAGTCCACAAAAACCTTTGCAGTAGCCGAAACCGGTGTGGCTCAATGGATAGAGCATCGGCCTGCGGACTGAAAGGTCCCGGGTTCGATTCCCGTCAAGGGCATGTGTCTTGGTTGCAGGCACATCCCCAGTGGGTGTGTGTGTGTGTGTGTGTGTGTGTGTGTGCAGGAGGCAGCTGGTCAATGTTCCTCTCTCATCGATGTTTCTAGCTCTCTATCCCCTCTCTTCCTATCCGTAAAAAATCAATAAAATATATTTAAAAAACTGCCGGTACCGGTTTGGCTCAGTGGATAGAGCGTCGGCCTGCGGACTGAGAGGTCCCGGGTTCGATTCCGGTCAAGGGCATGTACCTTGGTTGCGGGCACATTCCTTGTGGGGGCTGTGCAGGAGGCAGCTGATCGATGATTCTCTCTCATCGATGTTTCTAACTCTCTCTCTCTCTTCCTCTCTGTGAAAAATCAATAAAATATATATTTAAAAAAATATATATATATATATATTTAAAAAACAAAACAACAACAAAAAAAAACTTTGCAGCTTTTTATATATATATATATATATATATATATATAGTATATTTATTGATTTTTCACAGAGAGGAAGGGAGAGGGCTAGAGAGCTAGAAACATCGATGGGAAGGAAGAAGCATGCCTGGGGCCCCGCCACTCCTCTCCGAGCCTGTAAACGCCCGGAGAGCTGAGCTGCCCCCCGCTTTGCCCTCTAGATCCCGCGTGTGGACGGCGAGTACGACCTGAAGGTGCCCCGCGACATGGCCTACGTCTTCAGCGGCGCCTACGTGCCCCTCAGCTGCCGCGTCCTCGAGCAGGTGAGCGCGCGGGACCCTCACTCCCAGGCGGGTCTCCCTCTCTCTGCTTTCTCCTGGCCCCTGGCCTGTCCCAAGTTTTTTGTTTTTTAATATATTTTATTGATTTTGTACAGAGAGGAAGGGAGAGAGATACAGAGAAACATCAATGAGAGAGAGTCATCGACCAGCTGCCTCTTGCACACCCCCTACTGGGGATATGCCTGCACAACCAAGGTACATGTCCTTAAACCGGAATCGAACCCGGGACCCTTCAGTCCCCAAGCCGACGCTCTATCCATTGAGCCAAACCGGTTTTGGCTGTCCCAAGTTTTGACTGCCCTGCCAACGAGCAAGAAATGGGATGGTTGGACCCTAACGGGTTTGGCTCAGTGGATAGAGCATCAGCCTGGGGACTCAAGGGTCCCAGGTTCGATTCCGGTCAAGGGCATGGACCTTGGTTGCGGGCACATCCCCAGTGAGGGGTGTGCAGGAGGCAGCTGATGGATGTTTCTCTCTCATCGATGTTTCTAACTCTCTATCCCTCTCCCTTCCTCTCTGTAAAAAAAATCAATAAAATATATTTTTTAAAAAGAAAAGAAAAGGGATGGTTGGGCCACAGCGACCTTCCTTTCCCAAACCCCATCCTGTTGCCCTCGCCCAGCGTTCAGCATTTCATTAGTCAGCAGAGCCAGATAACCAACAGCACAACGATTGAAATTTCTCTGGAGAGCCACATTTTTTAAACCTAAACTTCTAACACCACTTCTTCAACACAGACTCGCCCAGGCCGTGGTGTTTTGTGGAAGAGCCACACTCCAGGGGCCAAAGAGCCGCATGTGGCTCACAAGCCGCCGTTTGCTAACCTAGCCTGTTTGGCCCAGTGGATAGAGCATCGGCCTGCGGATGGAAGGGTCCCGGGTTTGATTCCGGCCAAGGGCACGTGCCCAGGTTACAGGCTCGATCCCCAGTGTGGGGCGTGCAGAAGGCAGCCGATCCATGATTCTCTCTCATCACTGATGTTTCTATCTCTCTCTCTCCCTCTCTGAAAACAGGAAAAATATTTTTAAAAATAAATAATAAAGCCCGTCCTGTCTTAGACCTGAAACTCACTCTCGTGCCCCTTCCCCCCCCCCCCCCCCCCCCAGGTGCTGGAACGGAGGAGCTGGCAGGGCCTGGAGGAGGTGCTGCGGCTGCTCAACTGTAGCGAGCTGGCCTTCACAGGTGCGTGGCCCTGGCAGCGGACCGGGCGGGCCAGAGGCGGCTGGACGCGGCCCTGGTGCCCGGGGCCAGGCAAGGGCTGAGTCTGGCCCTAGCTGGTGTGGCTCAGTGGATAGAGCGTTGGCCTATGACCCAAGGGTCCCGGTTCGAGTCCGGTGAAGGGCATGTACCTCAGTTGTAGGCTCCTCCCTGGCCCGGGCCCTGGTCGGGGCTTGTGTAGGAGGCAACCAATTGGTGTGTTTTTCTCGGTCTTTCCCTCTCTCTTCCCCTCTCCCTAAAAATCAATGGGAAAATATCCTCATGTGAGGATTAAACAAAAAAGAGAGAAAGAGAGAGAGAGAGCCAAAACCAGTTTGGCTCAATGGATAGAGCGTCGGCCTGCGGACTGAAAGGTCCCGGGTTCGATTCCGGTCAAGGACATGTACCTTGGTTGCGGGCACATCCCCAGTGGGGGGCGTGCAGGAGGCAGCTGATAGATGATTCTCTCTCATCGATGTTTCTAGTTCTCTATCCCTCTCTCTTCCTCTCTGTAAAAAATTAATAAAAAAATATTTAAAGAGAGAGAGAGAGAGAGAGAGAGAGAGGGAGAGAGAGAGAAAGCGAGTCTGGTCTGCCCTCCACAGGCGGGACCAAGGACGACAAGGCTCCCAGCGAGTCCCTGCGCCTCATCCTGGTGGTGTTCCTGGGGGGCTGCACCTTCTCCGAGATCTCAGCCCTTCGGTTCCTGGGCAGAGAGAAAGGTGAGCGGGCCCTGGAGGGTGACAGCAGGTCTGTGGACGGGCTCCGGGCTGCAAAGGACAGACAGCACTCTGGAAGGTTCTCTGCTGCCCTCTGGGTAGCACCTGCTGTGGGCTGCAGAGTGAGGAGCCCAGGTCCAGGGCGTGGCCAGTCGCTGTGCACCAACCCATCGGGGCCTGCGCACTGGTTCTCGGATCCAGCCCGGGCTGTGGCGGGGGGGAGAGGGAGGAGGGGCGTGTTGGGGGCCACCGATCGGCTTGTGCTCACCTGGCTGGTGCTCTCGGCCCCTCAGGCTACAGGTTCATCTTCCTGACGACAGCCATCACCAACAGCGCCCGCCTCATGGAGGCCATGAGCGAGGTGAAAGCCTGATGCCGCCCCCGGACACGCCCCCCGGGGGCTGCAGGAGGGGGCACAGCCGCCGAGTCCGCGCGCCCCGCCCCACAGCCACCCAGCTCAGGGCTGGGCCGCGGGACTCGTTTGGGATTGAGGGGACGCATCAGAGGAGGGGGTCACCCTCCACAAGGTTGTTCTCCTGTTTTGGTGATGAGGTACAGCCCACGCTGAGAAAACATGAGCAAGACATGCTTTGCTATATCCTGTGTGAGTCCCGTTGTAAATAAAGCCTCAGGTTCAATGTCACGTGGTTTTGAGCTCTTCCATCTTTGCTCAGGAAGCACAGGGGACTTCCTGGGGGGTTTCACGTGCTCTGTGGGCCGGACCCTCGTGGCTCTGGGTCTGCTTTGGGCCTCCCTGGAAACTCGCTCTTTGCCGAACCATAAAATGAGGAGGAGATGGATCAGATCGATGATCAGTAAGCACCCTTTCGTTTCTAAAATTCTGTGGCTCCTTACACATAAAAAAAAAAAATGTGTCTGTTGCCCTAGCCCAGTGGTCAGTAAACTGCGGCTCCACGAGCCACATGCGGCTCTTTGGCCCCTTGAGTGTGGCTCTTCCACAAAATACCACAGCCTAGATGAGTCTATTCTGAAGAAGTGGCGTTAGAAGAAGTTTAAGGTTAAAAAACGTGGCTCTCCAAAGACATTTCAATCGTTGTCCTGTTAGTATTTGGCTCTGTGGACTAATGAGTTTGCGGACCGCGGCTATATAATAAAAGGCTAATATGCAAATTATCCCCTCGGGATTTCTACCGACCAGGAGTTTGAGCGCCTTCTATGGGGCGGAACAAAGAAAGGCCCCGGCTGGGCCCTGAACAAAGAAAGGCCCCGGCTGGGCCCTGATCATTGGCCAGGCCTAGGGACCCTACCTGTGCACAAATTTCATTCACTGGACCTCTAGTGAATAGCTAAATCTCTCTGGAAAGAGCGTTCGGTAGTTACACTTGTAGGAGTCAACCTTAGAATAATACATGATGCAAAGATTTATGTCTGAAGACATTTATTTGTAAAAATTGCCATTTAAGTACCCATCAATACAAAATAGTTGAATTATGAGATATCCACATGCCAGGATATTGTGCAACCAAAAATCACTGATGAAAAGTGATTGATAAACCTTTTTTTTTTTATTTTATTGATTTTTCACAGAGAGGAAGAGAGAGGGATAGAGAGTTAGAAACATTGATGAGAGAGAATCATCGATCAGCTGCCTCTTGCACACACCCCACCGGGGATGTGCCCGCAACCAAGGTACATGCCCTTGGCTGGAATCGAACCTAGTTCCTTTGGCTCTATCCACTGAGCCAAACCGGTCCTGGCTGATAAACCTTTTTGAGACAGTTCCCTGGCTTTGTGAAATGGGGATCATATTCACTGAATGGAATTGTGGTTATTAAAGGGGATCACTGGTCTAGAAAGTTCCTGGCCCTTTAGCAGTGTTCCCTGTCCTTTAGGGCACTTTTTCCTACATCCGGGGAATATTGCCTCCAAAGATCAGTTCCCAGGCTCGCTGCTCAGAGGAACTAGGAAAGCAAGGCACCAGCCCTTTCTAGTAACGGGCTCCGGCCACACCCAGCTGCTGTGGGAGGGAAGCGTTTATGGGCAGCGCATGGGCAGCGCATGGGCAGTCGGCTCGCTGATGCACTTGGAATCAAACCTGCAGGGAGCCCTGGTTGGCATCTCAGTTGGTTAGAGCTTAGCCCCCATATGCCAGGGCGTGGTTGGATCTCTGTTTAGGGCACACACAAGAAGCTACCAATGAATGCACAGCTATGAATGAATCCACGTTTCTCTAGCTCTCAATAAATATAAATAAAAAACCACTCTGGTCGGTGGCTCAGTTCGTTAGAGCTTGCGTGATACACCAAAAGGTTGTGGGTGGGTTCCATTCACGGTCAGGGCACAGCCTAGAATGCAGGTTTGATCCCCTGTCCGGTGCCCTATTTGAGCTGTTTCCCTTCTCTCTAAAAATCAATTTATTATTTTTCTTTTTAAAATATATTTCTTTATTGATTTCAGAGGAAGGGAGAGGGAGAGAGAGGCGGAAACATCAATGATGAGAGAGAATCACTGACCAGCTGCCTCCTGCACATCCCCCACTGGGGATCGAGCCTGCAACTCAGGCATGCGCCCCTGGCTGGAATCGAACCCGCGACCCCTAAGTCCACTGGCTGACGCTCTGTCTATACACTGAGCCAAACCAGCCAGGGCAAAAAATCAATTTATTTTTAATTCAATCTTTGTGGTTGAAAGTATTGCATTTGTCCCCTTTAAAAATCAATTTTAAAAAATATCCTGTGGTGAGGATTAAACAAAAAAAATTCAAAACAAAACCGCCCCAGGTTTGGGGCGGGGCCGGCTACTTCAGAGCGCCCCCAGTGGCCGAGCGAGGAAAAAGCGTCCCGCCCTCGGGCGTGGCCGATCGCGCTGGAGGAGGCGAACCCAAGCTCCGCATCCCTGCAGCTCTCGCGACACTCCGCTGGGGGCGTGGGGGCGGGTTTTCGCGAGGAGCGACAGGCCGGAGCACCAATCGCAGGCCCGTTCCCGCCACGGTGCTTGGTTTGAAATCCCGCGGGTGCCTAACGGCTCGCGAAGTTGGCAGATCCCGTGCGAGCCGGTGTCTGGAGCGGGTCGCGGCGCTCGGTTCCGGGTGGAGTCGGTCGGGGAACCTCGCCTTCCGTCCGGTGACCGGGAGACTTCCATCATGAGGAGAAGGTGCGGGCTGTGGGGGGGAGTCGGGGACGCCCGTCCCGGGTGCGGGGCCGGTGGGGGGCCTTCAGAGGGTGTCACCTCGGCCCGCGCTCGGGTGAGGCCGGGGCGCGGCGGGGCAGGGCCGGCGGCGGCGGGCGACGGGCGGGGAGCGGCCCCGGCGGGGCGGAGGCCACCCCGGACCCGGACGCCCGTGTTGTCTCCGTTCCTCGGGCTCCGTTTCGTCGGACTTGAACGGAAAGGGAGCTTGGGGGTCCCCGCAAGTGAAGGAAACTCCGTGTGGGGTTCCCCTTCCGGTCGTTTTAACGACTCGGCGCCGGGGGAGGAGGCCCGGCTGGGGGTCGGGACCCTCCGCGTCACCCCGTCATGGACCAGCCTGTGACTTGGGGCCGGAGGGGAACGTGGCTTCTCGCCTTTTAAGATAAAGGTACCCCGCCCTCGCCGGTTTGGCTGGGCGGATAGTAGGGCGTCGGCCTGGGCACTGGTCCCGGGTTCGATTCCCCGGCCAAGGGCACCTGCTGGGGTGCGGGCTGGATCCCTCCCCAGTGCGGGGCGTGCAGGAGGCAGCCGGTCAGTGATGGTCTGTCTTCATGGATGTTTCTCTCTTTCTCCCTCTCCCTTCCTCTCTGAAATTATATATATAATTTTAAATTTATATATATATATGAATAAAAATATATGTAACTTTTTAAATTAGCCTTATCGATGTCTTCTTATTGAAGTGTGTGTGTGTGTGTGTGTGTGTGTGTGTGTATATATATATATATATATATATATATATAAAACTTTTTAAAATTAGCCTTATCCATGTCTTATTACTTCAATAAGAAGACATGGATAAGGCTAATTTTAAAAGTTTTATATATATATATTTCATAAGACATGGATAAGGCTAATTTAAAAAGGTATATGTGTGTGTATATATGTATATATATATATATATATATATATATATATTTCAATAAGACATGCATAAGGCTAATTTAGAAAGGTGGACTTTAAAATGCATAAATAAATAAAATGAAAGTTACACGATAATTTGATATTAAAGTAAGCCGGTCCCCTCCTTGGGGCTCCGAGCCCGATGTTCTGGGCGCTGGCTGTGCTCCCAGGGGATGTCCCATGGGTTGTGGGCGGAGGGGGGGGGGGGGGGCGGCGCGGTCCGGGCCTCAGCGCCCAGCCCCGCAGGCCACTCCGGGCACCGCCTGGCACCCAGCGCCTGGCACCCAGCGCGGCAGTGGCTGCAGGGGCCCGGGAGGGGGGGCTGCTCTCCTTTGGTCTCGCTTCCCAGCCACGCCTCTCACCCAGGTGCGACCGTTCACCTGCTCTCCCGTTCACCTGCTCTCCCGCGAGCTGACCTCCCACTTGGCCGCCTCTGCCCCTGCAGCGGGGATACTGCTCCCTGGGCTCCTGCTGTGGGTGTGTGTGGGGGATGAGGGGGTGTTCCTTCTTTCCCGGCTTCCCACTGGGGTCTTCAAACTACGGCCCGCGGGCCACATGCGGCCCGCAGAGGAGTCTGATCCGGCCCGCCAGGTTTTTTGGGCAGTGAGCGCAGCCGAGGTGTTACAGTAGGAATTAGTAGTTCATATAGTCCGGCCCTCCAGCTCTCTGAGGGACCGTGATCTGGCCCCCACTTTAAAAAGTTTGAGGACCCCTGCTTGAAGGGGCCTGCGAGGCCTCCCCCAGCCTTGAAGGGGCCAGAGCCCCATCTCTCTGACCAGCGGCAGCAGCAGGTGTGGCCAATGGATGGGGCTGGTCGGCCCCGATGCCCCAAACCACCTGCTTCTCACCAGGTGCTGCTCACACCCTCTCTCCTTCCTCCCCTGCCTCCCTGGGCTGGGCAGCCCCCTATGAACATAGGGGTGTGTATGTCCTTTCTGATTTGTGTTTCTAATTTTTGGGGATACATTCCTAGAAGTGGAATTACTGGGTCACACGGGAGTTCCGTCTTGAATTGTTTTAAGGAAGTCCGTACTGTTTTCCCACAAGTGGCCGCGCCAGTCTGCATGCCCACCACAGTGCACCAGGCTTCCTTTTTCTCCGCATCCTCGCCAGCACCTGGCGTTTGTTTGCTGATAGCCGTTTTGACAGGTGTCATTTCATTGTCATTTTGATTTGCCTCTCTCAGATGATTAGTGACTTCGAGCATGTTTGCATATGTCTCTTGGCCTTCTGTATGTCCTCTTTTGCAAAGTGTCTAAGTTCTTTGCCCATATTTTTATCAGGTTGTTAATCTTTCAAGTTGTATGAGTTCCCTATAAATATTGGAGATTAAACCCTTATCGGATATAACATTGGCAAAAGTGTTCTCCCCTCGCCGTAGGCTTTCTTGTTGTTTTGTTGATGGTTTCTTTGCTGTGCAGAAGCGTTTTATTTTGATGTAGTCCCATTTGTTTATTTTCTCCTTAGTTTCCCTTGCCTTAGGAGCTGTATGTAAAGTTATTGCTACGACATATGTCTGAATGCCTATGGATTCTTCTAAGGTTTTTATGGTTTCCTGATTTACATTTAAGTCCTTTATTTACATTTAAGTCCTTTATGTATTTTGAGTTTATTTTTGTGTATGGTGTAAGTTAGTGATCTAGTTTCAATTTTTTTTTCTTTTTTTTTTTGCATGTGTCCAATTTTCCCAACTTCATTTATGGAAGAGACTTATCTTTTTAAAAATATATATATTTTATTGATTTTTTTTACAGAGAGGAAGGAAGAGGGATAGAGAGTTAGAAACATCCATGAGAGAGAAATATTGATCAGCTAGCTGCCTCCTGCACACACTCTACTAGGGATGTGCTGGCAACCAAGGTTCATGCCCTAGATCGGAATCGAACCTGGGGCCCGTGAGTCCGGAGGCTAACGCTCTATCCACTGAGCTAAACCTGTTAGGGCAAGGAAGAGACTATCTTGCCTCCATTGAATGCTCCTTTGTCAAATAATAATTGAGTGTAATGGCTTTGGTCGGTTTCTGGGTTCTCTGATGTGTTCCATTTGGTCTATATGTCTGTTCTTGTGCCAGTACCAGGCAGTTTTGAAAACAGTGACTTTGTAAGATAGCTTAATATCTGGTATTGAGATTCCTCCAACTTTGTTCTGTCTCAGGATTGCTTCGGCTAGTCAGGGTATTTTTTTATTCCAGATGAACTTTTGGAGAGTTGGTTCTAGATCTGTGAAATATTGCATTGGTATCTTGTGGGAACCCTTTCACGTCCCGCGTGGTTTAGGGTTCAGGGTTCAGGGTCACGGTTTGCGTTCTGAAGGAGGCCGCACACAAATGAGAGAAACTAGAAATGTATTATTTTGGGGATTTAGGGTCAGATGGAAGCCCAAGAGAGGACTACATCCCTACAACCCACTCTGGCCTTGCCATCCCTTTTATTAAGATTATGGGATACACCCATAGCCTTTAGGCAGGCAATTCCAATGATAGTCAATCAGTAAGAATTTACACAGGACTCTGCTTCGGCTACAAATGTCTCAGCTAAACAGTGACCTTTCAGAGCTTCCAAGATTAACCAGCTTTCCCGTTCCTTGTCCACTCCTTTCTGCTAGTGGGACAATGCTCAGTTTCCAACATATCTTAATGGGGATTGCACTGAATTTATAGGTTGCTTTGGGTAGCAATAACATTTTAATGACGTTGATTCTACCAACCCATGAACACTTTATAATCTTCCATTTGTTTATGTCTTCCTCTATCTTTTTTTAACGTCCTATAGTTTTCCAAAAACAGTTCTTTTACCTCCTTTGTTAAGTTTATTCTTGGGTATCTTAATTTTTTTGTTTCAACGGTAAATGGGACTTAAAAAATTTTTTTTTTTTAGTTTCCCTTCCTGTGATTTCATTATTGGTGTGTAAAAAAGCCATAGAGTTCTGGGTGTTAATTTTGTATCCTGCTACATTGCTGAATTCATTTATTTAAGTCTAGTAATTTTTTGATGGAGTCTTTGGGGTTTTCTATGTACAATGTCATGTCATCTGCGATTAATGACAGTTTTACTTCTTTTCCAACTCGGATTCCTTTTATTTCTTCTTCTTATCTGATCGCTATGTCTAGCACTTCCAATATAATGTCAAACAGGAGTGGGGATCTCTTCTTGTTCCTGTTCTAGAGGGAATGGTTTTAGTTTTTGCCCATTGAGTATGATGTTGGCTGTAAATTTGTCATATATGGCCTTTATCGTGTTGCTCTATGCTCCCTGTGTTCCCACTTTGCTGAAATGGGTGTTGGATTTTGCCGAATGCTTTTTCTGCATCTATTGACATGATCATGTGATTTTTGTCTTTCAATTTGTTTATGTGATGCATCACGTTTATTGATTTGCAAATATTGTACCAGCCTTGCACCCTTGGAATAAATCCCACTTGATCATGGTGTATGACCTTAATATATTGCTGGATGCGATTTGCTAATGTTTTGTTAAGGATTTTAGCATTAGAGATATTGGCCGTAATTCTTTCTTTGGAGTGTCTTTATCTGGTTTTGAAATTAGGATAATGCTGGCCTCATAAAAAGAGTTTGGAGTGTTCCTTCTTCCTCTTGGATTTTCTGAAATAGTTTGAGGAGTATAAGTGTTAGTTCTTTGAATGTTTGGTAAAACTTCCCCCATGAAGCTGTCCGGACCTGGGCTTTTGTTTGGTGGAGTTTTTTGATTTCTGCTTCTATTTCCTCAGTTGTTACTGGCCTATTCAGGGTTTTTTTATTCTTCATGATTGAGTTTTGGAAGATTGTATTTTTGTCCACATTGTCCACCCTGTTGGCATATAGTTGTTCATAGTGTTTGCTTATAGTCCTTTGGATTTCTGTGGGTCAGTGGTTACTTCTCCACTTCATTTTCTGATTTTATTTATTTGGGTCCTCTCTTTCTGTTTCTTGATGAGGCTGGCTAATGGTTTATCCTTTCAAAGAACCAGCCCTTGGTTTCATGGATTTTTATTTTTAGTCTCTTTGGTACTTATTTCTGCTCGAATCTTTACTATTTCCTTCCTTCTACTTGCTCTGGGCTTTTCTTATTATTCTCTTTCTATTCTTTAAGTTGTAGGGTTAAATAGTTTATTGCCTGTTTGTTTGTTTTGAGGAATTCCTGTAGTGCTATGAACTTCCCTCAGAGGGCTGCTTTTGCTGTGGCCCAGAGAGTTGGAGTTGTTATGTGTTCCATTTTCATTTGTTTTTAGGAAGTTTTTTACTTTTTCTTGATCTCATTGGTAACCATTCATTGTTTAATAAACATGCTGTTTAGTCTCCATGTTTTAGATGCTTTGAGGCGTTTTTACTGTAGTTGATTTTATTCTACTGTGATACCATCTTGAACTTATAGAGGCTTGTTTTGTGTTCTAACATGAGGTCAATCTTTGTGAATGATCCATGTGCTCTTGAGAAGAATGTATATTCTGCTGCATTGGGATGAAATGTTCTATAAATGTCAATTAAATCCATCTGATGCAGTGTGTCATTTAGAGTCGCTGTTTTCTTGTCAAGTTTTTGTCTGGAAGATCTATCCAGTGAAGTCAGAAGGGTGTTAAAAGTCTCCTACTATGACTGTATTGTTGTCAATTTCTCCGTTAAAGTCCTCTAGAAGTTGTTTTTTTTTTTTTTAATATATATATATTTAGGCGCGCCTCCATTGGGTGCATATGTATTTACCAGGGTTATATCCTCTTGTTGGATGGATCCCTTTAGTATTATGTAGTGACCTTTGTTGTCTCTTTATTTTAAAGTGATGGCCTTTATTTTAAAGTCTATTTTGTCAGATATGAGTATTGCTACTCCAGCTTTTCTTTCTTTTCCATTTGCATGGAAACAAATTTCCTATCCCTTCACTCTCATCCTGCGAGTGTCTTTTGTTTCGAGGTATGTCTCTTGGAGACAGCATATAGTTGTGTCATGTTTTTGTATCTACTCAGCTACCCTACACCTTTTGATTGGAGCATGTAATCCGTTTACACTTAGGTTTATTTTTGAGAGGTACTTACTTATTGTTGCTTTAATTCTGTATGGCTAGGTTTCTCTCTGTGTTCTCATTACAGCAATCCTTCCAGCATTTCTTGTAATGCTGGCTTGGTGGTGATGAACTCCTTTAACCTTTTTTTGTCTGGGAAGTTCTTTATTTGACTGTCTATTTTGAATGATAGCCTTGCTGGGTATAGTAATCTTGGTCTCAGATCCTTGCTTTCCCTTATGTTGAGTACTTCATGCCATTTCCTTCTGGCCTATTGAGTTTCTGGTGAGTTTGTGTGTTTGGTGTCAGCCTTATGGGAACTCCTTTGTAGGTAACAGTTTTCTCTTGCTGCCTTTTAGATGCTCTTGTCTTTACTTTTTGGATTTGAATTATGATGTGTCTGGGCGTGCGCCTGTTTGGGTTCTTCTTGTTTAGGGTTCTCTGTGCCTCCTGCACTAATGTGACTTTTTCCTTTACCAGGTTAGGCAGGTTTTCTGCCATTATTCCTTCAAACACCTTCTCTCTGTCTGTCTCCCTTTCTGCCTCTTCTGGCATGCCTGCTATTCTAATATTGTTACATTTCATTGTCCCACAGCTCCCTTAAGCTCTCCTGTTTTCTTCTTCTTGGTTCTCTGATTGAGTAATATTTTCAACTCTGTCTTCTAATTCACTCATTTGATCCTCAGCTTCCCCTAATCTGCTGTATATTCCTTCCAATGTGTTCTTTATTTGTTATGTTAATCTTTATCTCAAACTGTACTTTTTTCATTGTTACTGCCAGTATATCTTTTTTCATGCTGTTGAGCATTTTTACCATCATTATTCTGAACTCTGATTCAGATAAATTTCTTATCTCTGCTTCATTTATCTCTTCTTCTGGAGAATTCTCTTTCTTTTGGGGGTTGTTTCTTTGTCTCCATGTGGCTTTCTGCTTGGGGTTTGTGCCTATGTATTAGATAGATCCTAAGCATGTCAAACTCAAAGGCTAACGCAGGGGTCTTCAAACTACGGCCCGCGGGCCACATGCAGCCCCCAGGGGAGTCTGATCCTGCCCGCCAGGTTTTTTGGGCAGTGAGCGCAGCCAAGGTGTTACAGTAGGGATTAGTAGTTCATATAGTCCGGCCCTCCAGCTCTCTGAGGGACCGTGATCTGGCCCCCATTTTAAAAAGTTTGAGGACCCCTGGGCTAACGGGTCAAATGAGGCATGCAACCTGTGGGCTGAGAGTTTGACATGCTTGCTCTGCACCTCAGTCTCTAGTGCAGGACAGTCCCCCTCCTCCCCCCTGAGAGAGAGAATGGAGAGGAGGAGGGAGGGAGAAAAACACTGATGTGAAAGAGAAACACCACTTGATTGCCTCCCAGTCACACACCCTGACCAGGGCCAGGGATCCAGCCTTCAACCGAGGTATACATACTGTACCCTTGCCTGGGAATAAAGGGGAATTGAACCCGAGGCTCTTTGGTCTGTGATGCAATGCTCTAACCACCGAGCAAACCAGCCAGGGCGGTAAATAGTTCTCTTAGTGTGTCAGAGGTGGTGGCTCACGCAGCTGGTCTCCCGTTTGCTTTCCAGTGAGGTGATTGCCGAGGATTCCATACTGTGTCTCCAGAAAGCCCTGAGCCACCTTCGGGAGATATGGGAACTGATCGGGATTCCCGAGGACCAGCGGCTACAGAGGACTCAGGTGGTGCACAAGCATATCAAGGTGAGCTTCGTGCTGGTGCCTTTGCGGGAGGACATGATTGGTGTTTTGGTGTTACTTGTTGTTTGGGGTTTCCCCCCCCCCCCTTAGTTCCAGATTTTATGGGGCTGTCTTCTCTCTGGTAGGACCTCCTGGACATGATGATTGCCGAAGAGGAGAGTCTGAAGGCGAGGCTCATCAAAAGCATCGGCAACTGTCAGAAGGAGCTGGCCGTCCTGTGCAGCGAGCTGCGTGTGGAGCCATTTCAGGTACACGCGCCTGGGCTCCCGTCTGGGTCTGAGATGGAGGCAGGAGCTTTGCCTTGGGGCTCAGTGGCGGGTTTCTGGATCAGGGTGGTCCTGGGCTGAGAGGGGAAATGTGCCGCCTAGCCAACCAGTTCCAGCAGTCATTTTTTATTTGTTTATTTATTTTTTATTGATTTCAGAGAGGAAGGAAGAGGGAGAGAGAGAAACACCCGTGATGAGAGAGAATCACGGATCGGCTGCGTCCTGCAAGTCCCCCACTGGGGATCGAGCCCACAACCTGGTCATGTGCCCTTGATCAGAATGGAACCTGGGACCTTTCGGTTCCCAGGCCGACGCTCTAGCCACTGAGCCAAACCAGCTAGGGCCCAGCAGTCGTTTTTACTGGCATAAAGAGCTGCCCCGTTGAGAGATGAAGCAGCTAATTTCTTTTTTTTGAGTGTTTGTTTCTTAAAGCTGGGGACCGCAGAACAAGGAAGGGCCTAGGATAGAATAGGAGAGAGTCTCATGGGAGCTGCTTTGGGAAGTTAGAGAAAAGGGGGCCATGGAGACAGGTGCAGGGTGTTGGCCCAGGACAAGACCCTGCCCATCGCTCCCCTGATTGCAAGTCTCCTGGGCACTCAGAGTCCGGAGATGCCCCCTGAGGGGCAGCTTGTCAGAGGTGAATCCGCTATGAGTGTTGGCAGTACTTTAGTCTAAAACACTTCCTCTTGCTATCAATCTGTGAGGCATATACTACAACTCTTTATTTTATTTTATTTTTTTAATATATTTTATTGATTTTTTCACAGAGAGGAAGAGAGAGGGGCAGAGAGTCAGAAACATCGATGAGAGAGAGTCATCCATCAGCTGCCTCTTGCACACCCCCTCCCGGGGATGTGCCCGCAACCAAGGTACATGCCTTGACCGGAATCAAACCCGGGACCCTTCAGTCCACAGGCTGATGCTCTATCCTCTGAGCCACACCAGTTTCGGCTCAACTTTTTATTTTTAACTCTCAGGAAAAGTTAGGCAGAGATGATCCTGTGCCATGGACTGATTTATTTGTAAGTCGTCCTACTCTTCCTTTGAGGAAATGCACTTGGAGCTTGTAACAATGGTACATCTTCTCCTGCAGGAGGAAGGCGAGCCAACCATCTTGCAGCTAGAAAAAGACCTGCGCACTCAGGTGGAGCTGATGCGCAAACAGAAGAAGGACAGGAAGCGGGAACTGAAGCAGCTTACGGAACAGGATCAGGAGCTGTGCGAAGTGCTCTGCACGCCGCCCTATGACATCGACGGCGACGCTGTTCCCAGCCTGGAGGAGCTGAACCGGTTCAGACAGCATCTGGCCGCTCTGAGGGAGACCAAGGTACCCCCCTCGCCTCCATCCTTCCTAAAAGTCCGTTTGACGTCCCTGTGGGCGTCCTCTGATCATTCGATTTCACAGGCGTCTCGGCGTGAGGAGTTTGTCGCCATCAAAAGACAGATCATACTGTGTATGGAAGAGTTAGATCACACCCCGGACACAAGCTTCGAGAGAGACGTGGTGTGCGAAGACGAAGATGCCTTTTGTCTGTCTTTGGAAAACATCGCGGCGCTACAGACGTTGCTGCAGCAGGTAATGGTATTCGGAACATGGCTGCAATCTCATCTCCGTCGTGTCCAGCAATTTGGGAAAAAAAGGGACAGTTTTCCCCCTGCAGTGTATTTTAGGACCCAGTGTAGGTTAAGAGAATGAGGGAGGGAGAATGAAGATAGTATATGATATACAAACATGATTTTTTATTATTTTATTATTTATTTATTTATTTTTAAATTAAATTATTATCTGTGTACATATTTTAACATTGACCCCTCCCCCCATGCATACAAACATGATTTTTTAAAGCAAAAAATATATATGTAGCTCTAAGAATATGAAATTGAAATGGTGGACGAAATAATAGTCATTGAATTAGTGTTTAATTGAAAAAAATGTTTAATCTTTATTGTTGAGATTATTACAGGTGTCCCTCTTTTTTCCCCCTATTACCCCCCTCTACTAGAAAAAATTTTTTATTTCAAAATTTGCATCCTAATTCTTGGGGTGTGAGATCCTGCTGTAAATGACAGACTTACAGTTTGTGTTCAGAAGTCATGAAAACACCTCTTCACAGTCTTATAACAGTACTTACCCTGCATGGGGTCCAGATAGTGCTTTCTGGGAGGCCAGAGGGCTGGCCCCGGCTGCTGCCTTCGCGGAAACCACTGTCTCTCCTCCCACAGCTGGAAGTGCGGAAATCACAGAACGAAGAAGTGTGTGAGGGGCTGCGGGCTCAGATCCGGGAGCTGTGGGACAGGCTGCAAATTCCCGAAGAAGAGAGAGAAGCTGTTGAGGCCATGGCCATGACTGGGTCGAAGGCCAAAGTTAAGAAAGCGGTAGGAAACCCATAGGGTGTGGGTCCGTAGTCTCTGCAGGCATTTTTATGTGTGATCTCATGTCTTTATCAATGTCTGCCTTGAACAAGTCTTTTTGTTGTTGTTAATCCTCACCCGAGGCTATTTTCTCCATTGATTTTTAGAGAGTAGAAGGGAGGGAGAGAAACATTGATGTGATAGAGACATGAATTAGTTGCCTTCACATGCACCCTGACAGACTGGGGATCAAACCAGCAACCCAGGCACCTGCTTTTGACCAGGAATCAAATCTGAGACCCTTCGGTGCACAGGCTAACACTCTAACCACTAAACACACTGGCCAGGGCAAGCAAGTCTATTTTAAAGCAAGCATCAGAAAAAGGTGGCAGTAACCCACTTATCTTTTATCTTCCTGTACCTTTCTTAGGTTTCTGGCTCCTTTGATAGCATTGTGAGAGTGTCCACTTACCCCTGTGATTTTGTGCAGTAATTTTTTTTAAAAAGGAAAATTTTGCCCTGGCCAGATTGGCTCAGTAGATGGAGCGTCGGCCTGCGAACCAAAGGGTCCCGGTTCGATTCTGGTCAAGAGCATGCACCTTGGTTGTAGGCTCCTCCCCGGCCCGGGCCTCATCAGGGCTCATGCAGGAGGCAACCCAATCGATGTTTCTCTCCCATCGATGATTCTCTCTGACTCTCCCTCTTCCTTTCACTCTCCCTAAAAAAAAAAAAAAGGATGGAAAAGATCCTTGGCCCTAACCAGTTTGGCTCTGTGGATAGAGGGTCGGCCTGCTGACTGAAGGGTCCCAGGTTCAATTCCAGTCAAGGGCACATGCCGTGGTTTCAGGCTCAATCCCCATTAGGAGGTGTGCAGGAGGCAGCCAGTCAATAATTCTCACTCATCATTGATGTTTCTGTCTCTCGCTCCCTCTCTCTTTCTCTCTGAAATCAATAAAAATATATTTAAAAAAAAATACCCTTGGGTGAGGATTAACAAAAATAAATAAATAAAAATGGAAAATTTTTGCAAAGCTCTGAATGTAATGTAGAACAAGCACCTTGACCAGATATCTGGGTTTCAGCTGCAATTGGAAGTGGATCGCTTGGAGGAACTGAAAATGCAAAACATGAAGAAAGTGATTGAGGCGATACGAGTGGAGCTGGCCAAGTACTGGGACCAGTGTTTCTACAGCCAGGAGCAGAGGCAGGCGTTCGCCGCGTACTATGACGGTCAGTGCCGGAGCGCTGGCCTTCATATTTACATACACTTGTAAAGTGCAGGTGTCACCAGGAAGTTTCCTCTGCTGAGCAGATAAAACTGCCTTCTCAAGCCTTTCCCCATGAGTTGCCATTCCTGCATCAGTGAGCACTTGCAGATGCTTCTGGGTAATAAGGGATGTCTTGATCTCTGAAGCAGCTTATCACTGTAGCCTGTGGTTGTGACACTCAGGTTTATCAGCGCTTGGTGTATGCCAGGTGCAGTGGCAAACTCTTAGCAATAATATCTCAATCTCATGTCAAGAGATGAGGACACAGAGGTGCATAAATGTTGAGCAACTTGAAGCAGAGGCACAGCGGGTAAAGGGCAGAGCTCACATTTAAGGCCACCGAGTCTGACCCCGGAGCCCACAGAATTCTAGTCTGACCTGAACTGAGTGTAAAGATGAGTTACCTACTAAATCCCACATTGGGGACATGTTCTGTGACCCACACCACTCCTGAGCAGGGTGGAAACGAAAGGTATGAAAGAAAGCTAAGACAAGGCAAGAGATGACACAGAGGTTTGCAAATCTTAGTCATTGTAGTCCCCACGTTAGGTCCTTACTCCGTGGTCCCTCCAGGCTCATGGTGACAAACCCGATTTTTATTATCCACTGTATACTTATTTATGGAGCATTTTTACTATAGTGAAGAATAATCTAGTTCCAGTTTAGGGGATGAGGGGTTAGAAAGTAAGATGCTAAACGCTAGAGGGATTTTTGAAACCTCCTGGGCTTCTGTCTTGCAGAGGACTACACAGAAGGTCTGCTCCAGGCCCACGACGCGGAGGTGGTGCGGCTGAGAAACTACTTCGAGGTCCACAGAGAGCTCTTCGAAGGCGTGCAGAAGTGGGAGGAAAGCTGGAGGCTTTTCTTGGAGTTTGAGGTACTGCCCTCACTTCCCTGTTTTCCTCAGGACAATGACGTATTAAAGCATGTCCTTGCCCTGGCCGGTTTGGCTCAGTGGATAGAGCATCGGCCTGCGGACCTAGGGAAGATCCCTTAGGGAAACGTGTGTTTTTTTATAGACGCGTGAGGCCTGTGGGGAAGGTCTGCCACTTGCGTCTACAGATGCTTATGGCGTACCATGGGTTAATAATCTACATCCGGGTCTGACAGCAAGGAGTCCTAGCAGCAGTGATGGGTCCCAGGGTTTACTCTGATTCCAATGTATTCCCACAGAGAAAAGCCTCTGATCCCAGTCGGTTTACAAATCGCGGAGGAAATCTTCTGAAGGAGGAGAAGCAGCGAGCCAGGCTCCAAAAAACACTCCCGAAGGTAACGGTGGCAATGGTTCGGTGCTTGGCTACAAAATACCGCACTTCTTGTGGATTCTTCGCTTTGAATCATTTGCCCCAAGCTTCTCTTTCAAAGGATAAGGAACACTGGCTGTATGTCAGTCCGTTCAGCCGATAACACAGAGCAAGCTCTTTATCTGAGCAAGTTCTGTGGGCTCAAGTGTCTTCCCTATCTTAATAACAATAATAACACAATAATAATAATAATAATAGTATTTACTGAACGAAGGGCCAGGAATGATTTCCCAGTGCTCCCCCTTTTTGCAGATGAGGAAACGGGGCGCTGGGAACTTGAGTAGCTTGCCCACTTTTCCCGGCTCGCAGGAGGCAGGTCCCAGCCTGCCCCAGAGGGTGCTGCCCTCACTGCACGCCGTCCCTCACTTTCAGCACCAGAACCCGCGGCAGCGCCGGGCCTGTGTGTGGGGAACAGGCCATCCCTCGCCTCTGATTTCAGCTGCTCTGACATGTCCCCACGTGGGCCCGGCTCCCCGAGCCAGCCTGGTGCTCTGGAGAAGGAGTGATCGTTTTTAGGGGGAAATGATTTCCTTCAGGTTTGAAGTGAATAACACGTGCTTGGCTCTGACCGGTGTGGCTCAGTGGATAGAGCGCCGGCCTGCGGACTGAAAGGTTCCGGTCAAGGGCATGTACCTTAGTTGCGGGCACATCCCCAGTGGGGAGTGTTCAGGAAGCAGCTGATCAATGATTCATAGATGTTTCTAACTTTTCCTCTCCATTCCTCTCTGTAAAAAAAAAATAAAATAGCCCTAACCAGTTTGGCCTAGTGGATAAAGAGTCAACCTGCGGACTAAAAGGTCCCAGGTTTGATTCCAGTCAAGGGCATGTACCTTGGTTGCAGGCACATCCCCAGTGGGGAGTGTGCAAGAGGCAGCTGATCGATGTTTCTCTCTCATCGATGTTTCTAACTCTCTATCCCTCTCCCTCTCCCTTCCTCTCTGTAAAAAATCAATAAAATATATTAAAAAAATAAAATAACACGTGCTTGTGTCTGGTCTCAGCTGGAAGAGGAATTGAAGGCCCAGATTGAAATGTGGGAACAGGAACACTCGACGGCATTTGAGGTCCACGGGCAGAAATTCATGGAGTACGTGGCTGAGCAGTGGGAGATGCATCGGTTAGAGAAGGAGCGCGCCAAGCAGGAGCGGGTACGGGAGCCCCGTTTGGGGAGAGGGAAGGGGGGTCTGTGAGCGGCCCGGACCTGCCCCCCCAGATGTGTCACTGTCGCTCTGACCGTCACAGCAACTGAAGAACAAGAAGCAGACGGAGACGGAGATGCTGTACGGCAGCACGCCCAGGACACCCAACAAGCGGCGCGGGATGACGCCCACCACCCCGGGCAAAGTGCGCAGGGTAAGGGGCTCCCCGCCACTGGTGGTGGGGCGGGTGGAGGGCGGGCCACGCTGGCTCCTGCCATCTCTCCGGCAGATTGTGCTGCAGGGATGGGGAGGGTCTTTGGAGACTTTCCGTTGAGTCCATTTGAGATTTACAATATATAAAAAACATTTTAATTTTTTATTACTTTTTTTAAAAATCTGTTTTACTGATTTTTTTACAGAGAAGAAGGGAGAGGGATAGAGAGCTAGAAACATCAATGAGAGAGAAACATCCATCAGCTGCCTCCTGCACACCCCCTACTGGGGATGTGCCCGCAACCAAGGTACATGCCCTTGACCGGGATCGAACCCGGGACCCTTCAGTCTGCAGTCCGATGCTCTATCCACTGAGCCAAACCCATTTCGGCCCATAATTTCTTTCATTTAGCGTAATTTGGAGAGATTGATCATGGTGTCGCATGCATCAGAAAGTCATACTTCCTGTTGTTGAGCAGTATCTACTGTATGACTTCACCGTGTTGGCCTATCTATCCGCCTATCCGTGAATATTTTGGCTTGTTTCTGGTTGTTTGCTATTGCAGACAAAGCTGCTATAAATATTTATGTCTGAGTCTCTGTATGGAGCTGTGCTTTCCTTTCTCCTGGGCTGGGTCATATGATAGGTGTCTGTCTAATTTTAGAAACAGGTGGTTATGCCATTTTATAGTTCCATGTACTATACATAAATAGGCCTTGAACACTTTTCACAAGTTTCTTCAAAGCTCTTTATGGAAACGCATCTTTGTTAGTGTGCTGCCCAGGCTCCTTTCTCTGAGTCGGGGTGGATGGCTGAGCATGTTACCTGAATGAGTAACCTCTCTGTTCTCTCAGCTGAACACCACCACCATGTCCAATGCCACAGCCAACAGCAGCATCCGGCCTGCCTTTGGGGGAACCATCTACCGCTCCCCCGTGTCTCGACTCCCGCCTTCTGGCAGCAAGGTTAGTGCGTTCTGCGTACAGACCCGTCCCCAGCACCAGCCCAGCCTGCTTATCCGGGACCCTGCCTGCTGGATCCGGTTTCTCAGACCCCGGACTCAGTTATCACTGAGATGCTGCAGGTGGCAGCTGCAAGCTGGTTCATCTAGAACCGAATGAGAGAAAGAAGAGCGTGGCCAGGCTGACCCCCCTGGTGTCACGGGGGAGCCCTGGGCTGGGGGGCTCACAGGCTCAGGTCAGAGCCAGGGCTTCCGTGGCTGCTGAGCACGGGCCCTGCACATGGGTATCAGCCCTGACACGGGGCCAGTAGGCAGTCAGGTCCCCTTCTTAAGGAGCACGTGGGGAGTCTGTGCTGCAGTGTGTTTTACAGATGATGCCCAAGATAGGTGTTCTGAAAATCATTAGGAGTTTTTTGTGTGTGTTTGTGTGTGTGTGTTTTTAAATATATATTTTATTGATTTTTTACAGAGAGGAAGAGAGAGGGATAGAGAGTTAGAAACATCGACGAGAGAGAATCATCGATCAGCTGCCTCTTACACACCCCTTACTGGGGATGTGCCTGCAACCTAGGCACATGCCCTTGACTGGAATCGAACCCGGGACCTTTCAGTCTGCAGGCCGACGCTCTACCACTGAGCCAAGTAGTTGGGGCAGGACTTTTTTTATTGTTTGTTTTTTACATCAGAAGTGCTGTATCGGATTACCGACACATGAGTGATATTAAGATGGTATAGTGAGTGTGTGAGTGTGTCTGTGAGTGTGTGTGGGTGGCCGTTATAAGAGTACTATACCGATCGCTCCTTTCCCCGCAGCCAGTCCTCACTGCCACCTGCTCAGGGAAGAAGAACCCCCGTGCTGGTCGGTACGGAGCCGACAAGGAGAACATGGAGCTCAACGGCAGCCTGCTGAGCGGTGGGTACCCCGGCTCGGCCCCCCTCCAGCACAACTCCAGCATTAGCTCTGTTGCCAGCACCTATTCTGAGTTTGCGGTAATTGACCTTTTCTCGTATCTGCCAGTCTCTGGGAGCACACAGATGGGGCAGTGGGTGTCTCCCCACGGGGCCCAGGCTCTTAGCTGGGACAGCGTTTTGGAGGCTGAGAATCCCTTTCCCGCCTTGACCGTGGCCTGGGGTGGGCCGGTTCCAGGAGGGCGCGTAGGAAGTTGACAGCAGCAAGCAGACATGTAACCTGGATCCTTCTGCTTAAGAAATACCACTCCCTGGCTGCAGGAGGCGACCCTTCGCATCCCTGCCCTGGTGCTCTCTTGGTGGAGTTCTTGGTAACTGTCTTAATTCTCTGTCCTTAGAAGGATCCGTCCCTCTCTGACAGCTCCACTGGTGGGCTTCAGGTCTGTATGGCAACCTCTGCATGTCCCGCGTCCCTTTCTCAAGCCGGTCTGTCATCTGCTGGCTTCACTCCGATCTGGGCTCGGGGCTACACTAACCAGTGAGCGTCAGCTCTGCAGCCACAGGCCTTTTTACAAAGGAGGCAGGCGTTCCCGAGGCAGACGGCGTAACCAGCCCCCGCTCATTCCTGCTCCCTAACCTGCCGATTAACAAGAAACCTCGTGCAGACGGAATTGGATTCTCAGCCCCCCGTAGAGTCAGGCGTAGTTTTTGTATCGCGTTACAACAGGAAGCTTTCGCCGTCCCCATGGTGACGCCAGAGGCCCCCACGTGCTGGAAGGAACAGCAGCCCGTGGCCTGGGAGGGGAGCCCCAGCTGTGTGCTGCTTAGAACGAGGTGCTCGGCCTACGTGATGTTCTCCTGGAGCATGTGCCTTACTAACCTCCGGCTGGTGCCCCCTCTGTCCGCTCTGGGCTGGCCCACGCCATTTCCTCGCCTTTGCCTGTTCCTATCCCAGTGAGCTGCTAAAGGGAGAGTCATTTCCCAGAATGCTCTTCGGCTCCTGTGGCCTCCATATTTGCCAGCACTTCCCTGCAGTGCCCTTTCCAGAAGGGGTGTGCCCTCTTCTCTCAGTGTCTTCCTGCTGAGAGGATGGGGCTGCCCTCCCTTCGGGGTTACGGGCTCAGGTGCCCGCTCGCTTCCTGCTGGGCGATGGAGAATGGCCCTGTTGTCCATGGCTACAGCTCACTCTGAGCCCTGGAGTTAGCTTCCTGTTCTGGCACTTCTTTCAAGTCACATGATGGCTGTGGTTCTCCCTGGGTGCGCTCTGGCTGGCTGAATTCTGGGGTCTCTCTTGGGCTTGCTCAGTCAAGCCCCATGTCACCCACTCGGAGCGCACCTGTCCCTGCTTCCTGTGGTCAGGCCTCAGGAGGTGCGTGTGGTTTTGGTGGCTGTGAGTGAGGGCAGCACTGCAGCCAGCAGACTAACCTCTACTAACTCCTGACCTTGTCAAGGTCCTCTGTGCTCTCTCCTCCTCTGTACCATGTGCTCCAGCATGAGATCAGATCACCAGGTTACACGGCCCTCAGCCCCAGGGATTGGTAGATATGTGGTCTGGCCCTGGTTTTATAAAGGCCTCAGGCGCCAGAGCTTGTTGCCAACCCAGCTCAGCAACTCCGAGGGATCCCTCTTCCGTGGGGTTTAACAGGTGGACTGGCTGCGGGGAGGGTCACATGCTTAGCCTGTGACTAATAGAACGGCGCTCAGAGTGCTCCCGTCCGTTCCTAACAGCCTGTGCTCTCACCTGGGCAGAGAAGCGGCCCTCGGGCCTCACGCTGACACCTAACCAAGCTGACGAGGGCGGGCATGCATGAAAGATATTGCCACTGACGGTGCTTATTTTCCCACAGCGAGAACTTTCAAAGGCCTCCAAATCTGACGCTACGTCCCGAATCCTCAATTCCACCAACATCCATCCCTAAGACGCCCTGACCAGCCAGCCGGGGCTTCCTGTGCCTAGCCTGGCGGCTCTCCTTCCTCTCCCGCTGGGCGTGCTGGAAACCCTGGCCGGCCCGCTACCACGGCCTGGCTTAGGGCTTGAAGCCCATCACGGCCTGGCGGGCCCTTAGACACTTTGTTGGGGATCTAGAAGTTTGCACATGTCAGTCCTGGGGCGCTGTACCCAGTGGGGCCCCATCCCGAGCTACTTACTACCCTACTGGTCACTACGATTCTCGCCGAAGCACTATTATTTATTCCTGCCCCCCCGCAGCCGCTGTCAGAGCACTAAATGGTTCTCGGGCGTCCAGGGTGGCGCGGGCTGCCCGCGGGGGCCTGCTGTCTTAGTCTGTGTATACTTGTCCTCTTGTGAAATATATATTTTTAACAATAAAGCAATGTGTGTGCTGCAAGATTACAAAAACGGTAGGTTGTGTTTTCCAAATTCCCCAAATAAGGTTTTCGTCGCTTTGGTCTGGAAAGCGGACGTCTCTACCTCTCCTCGGAGATTTCTTTTTGTGATACGGAGTGTTCTGTGCATGTGCAAGTGAAGAGCATCTCTTCATCTGGTAAAAAGGACTTAAAAATGTTTTCTGTTTTTATTGGGGGGGGGCGCGAGAAGGGATTGATAGAGAAACATCAATTTGTGGTTCCACCTATTTGTGTAATTTTTTTAAAAATATATTTTATTGATTTTCTACAGAGAGGAAGGGAGAGAGATAGAGAGCAAGAAATGTCGATGAGAGAGAAACATTGACCAGCTGCCTCTCATGCACACCCCCCACCGGGAATGTGCCCGCAACCAGTGTACGTGCCCCTGGCCGGAATCAAACCCAGGACCTTTCAGTCCGCAGACCGACACTCTACCGCTGAGCTAAACCAGTTTCAGCTTTCTTTTTTTTTTTTTTTTTTAATATATCTTATTGATTTTTTACAGAGAAGAAGGGAGAGGGATAGAGAGTTAGAAACAACGATGGGAGAGAAATGTCGATCAGCTGCCTCCTGTACACCCCCCACTGGGGATGTGCCCGCAATCAAGGTACATGCCCTTGACCGGAATCGGACCCTTCAGTCGGCAGGCCAACGCTTTATCCACTGAGCCACACCGGTTTTGGCTATTTGTGCATTCTTGTATGTGCCCCCACTGGGGATTGAGCCAGCCACGTTGGTGTATTGGGATGATTGAAGCTGCAACCAATGGGGCTACCTGGCCAGGGCTGGTCAAAAAAGGATTGTGAGAGAAAAAAAGCCTAAGTCTTGAGGTATAAAAGGATGAGTTAACGTTAGGAAACTTGTAGTTTCACCGGTATTTGGCATAAACAGGACTACCGGTAGGTTTTATAGGGTGAAGCTGTGTGGCTTTTTTATTTTAAAAGAAATGAAAAGTATAGGTTTAGTTTTAATGTGTTATTTTTAAATCATTTGTCTGTTTCAGTTGTATTTGACATTGAGCATTGTTAGTTACAGGTGTCCAGTAGAGTGGTGAGCCATCTCTGTAACTTCGGAAGTGATCCCCGAAGAGGCGCAGTGGCGACCTGGGATTAGTGGGTTCTTACAGAAGCTATAGAAGTGGGCAGAAGCCAGAGCGGCGGGGGGCAGACTAGGAAAAAAGAACAAATAATGGTGCAGTGAGGCCTATCCTGGCAAAGGAAGGCAGGTCTGTGTTGCTGGTGGGAATGTAAGATGCTGCAGAAAACCGTGTGTGTGTGTGTGTGTGTGTGTGTGCGCGTGCACCTATCCGTGTTGTGGGGTGACATGTTTATACCGTTAGGCCTCTCAGTGCAGGAGGTGAGTGTGCAAGAGGTACAGCGGCCACCTTGGGGGTCAGAGGGAACCGTGAGTGTGAGCCTGTGTACATGTGTGTCTGTCATTGGCCTGCACATTCAACTTACCCACCAAGTCAACAGGCACCTGCTGACCCCAGAATCCGTCATCTGAAGATCCGCACACAGTCCCTGCCGTCCGGCTCAGACCAGCAGGAGCGCCCCCAGGCGGTGGTGAGTGCTGCGCGGAAAATGGCGCCTGCGTGGGGCGGGAGCTGCGTTAGCTGAGGTTCGGGAAGGCCAGCCCAGTGCGGTGACACTTAGGGGCATGAAAGGAGCCGGCCCTGCAGGCAGCTGGGGGAGGGTCGGAGGCAGGGGCACAGCGAGCCGGGACCGAGGGGGGGTGGCTGGCTTCCCTCAGTGGGCAGAGGGACCGCTGGTGCCTGGAGCACAGCCCGGTGAGGAGCACGGCACAGAGAGGAGCACAGCACAGAGAGGAGCACCGATGAGATCTGAGAGGAGGCTGGGCTCGGTGGTGGTCAGGCTCAGGCGTGGTCAGGCTTCGGGCTGGGTTTTGAGGCAGGGAGAAAGATGGTCTGCTTTATGGTGCTGAATCAGTATGGCTTTTGGGTGGAGAACAGACAGGGTCGGGGTGGGGCAGAGTGAAAGCAGAGAAACCGATCTTCGCATGTGCAAAGGCCCAGAGGCAGGGAGGGTGGGTGCCGAGAAGGGTCAGAAACAAGTCCTTGGAGGATGCAGCAGGCTGGGCGGGAGGAACGGGAAGTGCGGGCCGGGGAAGGGAGTTAAAGGGGAGGGACACGGTTGGACTTGTTGGTTATGAAGCAAATGTAATGAGCACTTTCTTACTGCCTACATTTTTCAAAAGCTTTATGGTTTCGATCGCACATGGGCTTTAATGCACTTTGAGTTTATTATGTATGGTGTGAGAAGTTGGTCTCATTTCATTTTCTTGCATGTTCGTTCAATTTTCCAACACCATTTATTGAAGGGACTGTCTTTACTCCATTGCATGTTCTTGCCTTCTTTGTCATTTATTAATTGGCCGTAGAGGTGGGGTTTATTTCTGGGCTCTGTATTCTGTTCCGTGGATGAATGGGTCTGTTTTTATTCCAGCACCATGCTGTTTTCCTTACTGTGGCCGTACAGTTTAACATGATGCCACCAGCTCTGTGACGGTTAGAATCTCAAGGACCACCGGAACCTCTTATGGGGCCGGTTTAAGGTGGCGTTTTAGTTTTGTTTTTATAACATCTTTTTTATTGATTTCAGAGAGGAAGGAAGAGGGAGAGAGAGATAGAAACATCCATGAGGAGAGAGAATCATGGATCGGCTGCCTGGGCGTGTGCCCTCGACCGGAATCAAATCTGGGACCCTTCAGTCTGCAGGCCGATGCTTTACCCACTGAGCTAAACCAGCTAGGGCTATAATTCTTATTTCATTGTTAGGTGTTGTTGCTAATCTCTTACTGTGCTTAATTTATAAATTACACTTTGTCATAGGTATGTATGTATATTTTTCCCTAAAAACATGTACACACACACATATATATATATATAGAGAGAGAGAGAGAGAGACAGAGAGAGACAGAGACAAAGTGTGTTTGGTACTATTCTGGGGGTAGGGGGGGTTTGGAATGAATATATATATATATATATATATATATATATATATATATATATATATTTTGATTTCAGAGATGAAGGGAGAGGGAGTTCGAAACATCAATAGAGAGAGAGATTCATTGATCAGCTGCCTTCACATGACCCCCACCTGGGATTGAGCCTGCAACCTGGGCATGTGCCCTGACTGGGATTTGAACCGTGGCCTCCTGGTTCATAAGTTGATGCTCTATCACTGACCCACACTGGCCAGGCAAGATCTGTTGACTCTTTTGAAGATGAGGAAGGGGGTGTGATGTGACAAAGCAGAGACTGGAAATCTCAGCATGCATGTGTTTGTGTGTGTGTGTGTGTGTGTGTGTGTGTGTGTGTGTGGTAGGAGGGGGGCAGGGGCAGAGTTGGGCCTTATTGCAGTGACGAGAGCCGTGACCTGCTGCCGTGTAGGACTGCATGTGGCCCCGAAGCATGTGGGCCCCAGGCCAGGACACAGAGGATGTTCTGAGCTGTGACCTCCCTCCCCTCCATCCCTCCAAGGTCAGGAGCTGCCCGCACTGCCCGCAGCGGCCCAGCTGCTCATCTCCAGGCTCCCCTTCGTGGCCCTGGGGGGCTCTGAGCGAGCGCCTCCAGGAGCGGGTGCCCACGGGTGACCGTGGCCACGCCCTAAGGTCCCCCCTGGGCCTGGGCTCCCCATCTGTAAGGTGGGGGTGACAGTGGCACTGCCTCAGAGGGGGGTGTGAGGGCTGAGGGGAACAGGGCCCGGCAGGCCGGGGGACGCGCAGGGAGTTGTAATAACAGCGGCGGTGTCCTGACCGTTAATTTATAAAGGATCGGTGATTACAAGAGGGGGCCACGGGGCTTGCGGGGGGGTGCAGGCAGGGCGTGGAGCAGAGCCGCGCTGGGGGAGCCCGAGGGAGCAGTTGCATAGCAGTGTGTGTGGTGGTTGCTGTAGGCCTGTGAAATGTGCCGTTGGCATTGGGTGTGGCTGCGTTGGATCTGTAGGCTGCCGTGGGCAGTGTGGGCATGTCAGTGCCATTAATGCTCATTACAGGGCACCTCCCGGGTTTGTGAGGCACCCTGCACAGGAGGGGCCGTGCTAATCTGTCTGTGCCAGGGAAGAGGGAGAATCTTTGAGGAGCTGCCTCCTGCACGCCCCCTACCGAGGATCCAGCCCACAGCCCCGCTTGTGCTCCGACCAGGAATGGAATTGTGACCTGGTTCGTGGGCTGACACTTAACCACTGAGCCGCATTGGCTGGGCCTGGGGACATTTCTTATGTGTTTTTGTTTTTTACTTCAATTTCCTCACTGCTGATCTGTCTATTTAGACTTTCCAGTTCTTCCTGATTCAGTTGAAGAAGGTTCTGTATCTGTATCTGTTTCTTTCAGGTCAATGGTCGGCAAACTGCAGCTCTTTGGCCCCTTGAGTGTGCCTCTTCCACAAGATACCTCGGCCTGGGCGAGTCTATTTTGAAGAAGTGGCGTTAGAAGAAGTTTAAGTTTAAAAAAATGTGGCTCTCAAAAGAAATTTCAATTGTTTCAATATCTGGCTGTGGACTGAGTTTGCCGACCACTGATCTGGGTCATTGAGTTTGGTGGCATCAGGGCTGTCAGTGTTCTCACCTGATGGTTGGCGTTATCTCTGACGTCTGTGGCACCGGGTTCGTGTCTGATTTTGTTTATATGACTCCTCTCTCTTTCCCAGGGGCGCGAGCCCGGAGTTCATGAAACGGACAAACCCCTGGGGGGGCGCCAAGGGCCAGCCCGGCCTGACCCACCTCGGAGGAACCCACTGTAGCCGGCAGCACCTGGCGGGCCGGGCCTGACAGGTAAGTGCCGTGTGCGTCCAGCAGAAGGGTCCTGCCTCCCTGACAGCCAGCCGGGAGCTGGCCTCAGTCCCTCCGAAGCGGATCCTCGGGCCCCTCGGGCCGCAGATGCTGCTCCTTCATTGAGCCAAACCACGAGGCCTATCCTCCTGCTTCCCGTCCATCTGCGCCTCCGCCTGTTCCTGTCCCGATTATGCCCCAGTTAATTATGTGCCTGCACTCAGCGGACAGAGGCCATCGCGGCCTGTCCCCTGCTGCTTCAGTGTCTAGACAGCTGAGCCGAACCGGAACACATGACACGCACACAGACTCAGTGTGCACTCACACAGGTGTATTTACCGATTCCAGTGGGTCCTGGGCCCAGCAAAGGCCACCGCGTGAAGCGCACGGAAGGACGGACGATGAAGGCAGTGGCTCAGGCCCACACAGCAGAGCGTCAGGGCTGGTCTCTCGGAGCGACGGGCAGGAGACCCCGCTGAAGCCGGTCCAGGCTTCCGTAGACGCGGTGACCACCGTGTCCGCATCAGCGCGGCCTGACGGTGCGCCTTGTGCTGGGAGCAGGGCCTTCACACTGTAAGGGCGCAGAGCTTGTACATCAGGGTAGTGGGGTGTTCATCAATGTTGGAAGTGAGAGTATTGGGGTTTCCATACAGCAGACATTTCACACAGTAATTACCTCATACATTGGAGCAGTTACGTTATTTTAACATTCCACCCGGTGGTCCCCGAGGGACATGTATGGAGGGGACCTGAGGCCAAAATTAGTTTATTCTTTCTGCAGCGGCAGTCCGATGCGGGGAGAGGAGGGAGATAACGGCTAAGAGAAATAAGATGGTCTTAGTGTTTGCCCAGCAGAGGTGAGGGGTTCCATCCTGTTCGGATGTGATGGGGGTTAAAAGGTTCCACTGGGTACACGGCCCTGTCCTCCAGAAGTGACGCTGGTCCCAGAGTCAGAGTTTATTGAGGCGGCCGGGCCCGCGCTGGGCTGAGGGTCGTGCTGCTGGGTGTCAGGAGCAGGCGGGCCATGGCTTTGGATGTTGCTCCAAGTTTCCTGAAGGCGTCCTCAGAGCGTTTCTGGAGTTGTTTTAACGTAGAAATGGTGTTGTTCATGGAACCGGGGGCGGGGTGATGTTTCGGGAGCTTGAGAACGGACAGGTACAGAGGGATGAAAATATAGGGAAGTTCTTTCAACACAGGAGGAATATTGGGTGTGATTAAGATATGGAATATTCATAGTGTGAGAAAGAAGGGTGCAGTTACTACCGTGTTTCCCCGAAAATAAGACCTAGCGCAACTTTGGGAGAAAAAATTAATATAAGACACTGTCTTATTTTCGGGGAAACGGTAGAAGAATCAAGAGGAAGGTCACAATTAGAGGTGTGGTCGTACGATGTGATATTCACAAAGCAGGGGAGGAAATAAAAGTGGCCTAAGTTATACATGAGGGTTTCTGGGGTGTAGGGCTGCATGGGTACGAGAAGGGGGTAGTTGAAGAGGGGGCAGCTGTGAGGTGTGAATTCACAAGGGCGTTTTCGGGAAGAAGGAAGGCTCAGCATGAAGTAGGCGGAGTCGGGTTTAGTTGTTGTTGGATTTGGATTGCTAATTCCTAGGATGAATTGAAATTTCTAGATAGGAGGTGAAGACTTCATTACATGTAGAGTTTTGAAGTTTGGTGTATTTTTGTTTTTTAAATATATATTTCTTTATTGATTTCAGAGAGGAAGGGAGATGGAGCGAGAGATAGAAACATCGGTGATGAGAATCAGTGATCGGCTGCCTCCTGCACACACCCTACTGGGGATCAAGCCCGCAGCCCAGGCATGTGCCCTTGGATGGAATGGAACCTGGGACTTTGCATTCCCCAGGCTGACGCACTATCCACTGAGCCAAACTGGCTCGGGCATGTTCGGTGTGTTTTTGTAGGTCTAAAGATATTTCCGCAATTTTGACAGCGTTAGCGATAGACACCGTGAGAGCTGCAATAGCGAGTCCAAAACATCTGAGGTTGGTCTGTCCAGTAGATGGCAGGGATGGGTTTACCTGGAGGTTATTTCTTCGGGGTGCACGTTGGGGAGTGATGATGGTCGCTAGGAAATGTTTTGTAAATACCATAGTTGTAGAGTGGATGATCGGTCTGTAAATACCATAGTTGAAGAGTGGATGATCGGTCTGTAAATACCATAGTTGTAGAGTGGATGATAGGTCTGTAAATAATTTGATTGGTTGCTTGTCTGGGGTATAATCGGTGGTGGGGATGTGGAAGGTGGAGGATTGGTGATCCGTAAGAGAACGCTGGTTGGCAGCGGGACGTTCTAAGCCTTAGAATCTAAGGCATCCTGGGCTGTCATAACGTCCTCTAGGAATAACGCAGCTGAAGGGGGTTTTTGTGAAGCAGTGAGCGAAGGAGAGGTGTGTATAGTAACCATCCATGGTGGGTGATACAGTGCGGCCGTAATGGGTAAGAGGGCAGGTATAATTTGCCCCATGTGCCCTCCCTGTAGTGGAGCGTGTATTGTTGGTGGTCCTGAGATAGGGTTCCTGGAAGTCTGCGTGTGTTTGTTGGATTAATGTTCGCTCCATTATTGTAGCACCGTGCCACAGGTTTCAGACCCTGTGAGGGACCCTGAGTATTTACGCATGAATGGTGTGCCAGGTCAGGGTTAGAGACGATATTAGGTCTGATCCTGTTTGAGGGGATTGGCACATGTGTGTGGTGGAGCTACGGGGTGAATCGGGTGTCTGGGATGTTGTAGTGGTGAATTTGAAAGGAACAGAAAAGCTGGTCCAGGAGGTGAGGGGGAACGGGCCATAAGAATACGGATTGGTGGGGAGAGAATTGAAGGAAGGAGCAGAGGTCTGATATGTCTGGAGTAGGTAGGGGAGTTTGGACCTTGTGGATTGGGGTTAGAGACACGGCCACCGGTGAGGTTATACGGGGCGTAGGCCTGTTAAGGGGGAGACTGGAGATCTGTAGTTTCCTCTTGACCATGAGACGTTTCCCCATGTGGAGGGGCCTCCCTCCGGGTCTAGCAGGGTGTTTCTGAGGGCCGGGAGTCTAGGGTGTGTGTGGTGAAAGTTGGAAGACGGGTATGTTAGTGAGATGGGCAGGAATGCATGCTCTGGTTGCTGGAGTGTTACAGAGGTGAGATCCATTAAAGAGTGAATAGGTTCGTCTTTAAGTGATGTGTGTATTGGATATGATTCCTGGGAAATGTGGTGTGGTGAGGTTTCCCCATATCCCCAAAATGTGGGTTGGGATATTTTTTATTTAATATTCATATTAAATGACAGTGTGTGCCTGGAGAAGCCGTAAGACTTGAGGAGGGATTTTTTTCCGTGGCATGAAAGCAATTGAGAACAGTAAGAAGTTCAACGTATGCTCCAAGAATTCAATCAAAGTCATCTTTTATTTTAAACAAATTTTCTCAAAAAAAAAAAAAAAAAAAAAAAATATATATATATATATATATATATATATATATATATATATATATATATCATATAAATTTTCTATGTTGGACTGGTTGCCATTCAGGATAAATTCAATGAAGCATACGGGAGCTATTTTACCAAATGTAGGGTTGTTATTAATTTGAGGAAAGGATTGTTGAAATTTTCAAATACAGGTAGTGTAATGAGATCTGTAAGAACAAAAGTCCCATTAACTGTTGTGCTTCTTTTCCATTGGTTGGGCTTTTTAACCCTTTGCACTCCGAACCATTCTGGACATTGGCTACCAGCTACTCGACGCTACTTTGCGGCGGACACGTCCGTTGAAATAACTCAATTCCCCGTAATCACTAATAAACTGCAATGTCCCCTGAGAGGGGACATCCGAGTGATATGCTAGAATTCCGATGTCCCCTGAGAGGGGACAGCAGAGTGCAAAGGGTTAAGTGTAGTGATTTATCTGTCACTTAGTTCGGTGTGTTCCTGCCCCCGAGCTCCAGTGGAGCCGGAAGATGCTGTGGCGTCGGGGGGCTGGATTAACGGCCAGCCTAGTGACCTCAGGTGTGTGACTAGTGACTAGAGATCAGGTTGTAGAATCTGTTTTCATGGTTCTAGAGGAGAATGTCATCTGTGTATTGTATGATTGTGGATTTGTGTTTTGTGGGGTCCATGTTGTTAGGGAGTAGGTTGTGTGCGACGGTGGGACAGTTGGTGTGTCCCTGTGGGAGTCTTTTGAATCGGTGTTCGCCTTGCTGTATAAATGTGGTCAAGGGTCTGGATTGTTCAGCTACAGGTACTGCAAAGCAGCTGTCTGAGGTCAGCTGCCATAAGCCCCGGGTTGTCTGTCTGGATAATATCGATTACTTCTTGTGCATCAGGCAGGCGGCCATCCATCTGATGAGGCTGATTCAGGCTGCGATCGTCACTGCTGATCCTGTGGGTGCCGTTAGGCTTTCCACAGGCCAGATGGGGCTGTTATAAATGTGTGATCTGCCTGGTTCCATCTTCTCCCAGAAGTTTAAGTGCTCTGGTTACATCCTCATGTCCTCTTCTAGAGGGTGTTGAGGTGTGAATGAATGTGTATTTGGTTCTGGCAGTGTTCATGGAGGTATGTGCAGTGCGGTGAGGGAAGCTGTGATTTATGGAGCCTGGGTGTGGGAAATGTGACAACAATGGTAGGATGTCCATACCTAACACGTGATGAACCTGTTACTGCAGTAATATTCCTCCTGCTCCTGTGGTGGCGCTTGTCAGTTATTGGATCAGACTGTTAGGATCTGCTATGTTTTGGTTGAGGCCGGGGCTGTCCGGGTTTTATATTTGGCCAGCATCGCTTCCTGGTGGTTTGTTGGGCTCGGTAGGTCGTTTCTTTTGAAAAGCTTGTTAAAGAAGTTTTTAACTCTCTGCCTGGTGTTGAGTGAGACTGAGTCTTGGTCCGTTCCTACCAGACAGACAGAATCCTGTGTATGCGGTGTGTTCCTGTGCAGGTGTGCTTTCTAGGAGAGTTGTTATGGCTGCTTCAAAATGTTGTTCATAAGTTCGGCTCTGCTGTAAATTTATTCTTCAAAAAGTTTCATTTTCCTTTACTTTCAGTTTCCCTAACTTTAATTCCTTGAATTTGAAGGGGAGTTTCGATTTTGGACCAAACCTAGGCGACATGCTCCGATGTCGAGTCTCCAGCTGGGAACAGGCCGGCTGGTGTGATCGCCAACAGGCCCCGTGTGCACACAGAGGCCGCTAAGACCCTCGTGGTGGGCGACCTCTGACCGTGTCCTCAGGACCAGGTCTCTTGGTTGGTGCCAGGTTAATCCCCTTTACACTCGGTGGTCGTTTCCTTAATACTCCGACCGAAACATGAGTGTTTTTGCCAGTTTTAAATACTTATCTGCCTGCACTTCGGAGAAATTTGTTTTGGAATCCTGCCCACTATGCCAAGTGTCCCAATTATGCCCCAATTAATTATGCCCCTACACTCAGCGGACGAAGGCAGGTGACCAGGAGTCAGCAATAATGGCCTGTCCCCGCTGCTTCAGTGTCTACAGCTGAGCCGAACCGGAACACATGGCACACACACAGACTCAGTGTGCACTCACAGGTGTATTTACCGATTCCAGTGGGTTCTGGGCTCCGGCAAAGGCCGCCCGGCGGAGCGCACTGAAGGACAGAGGCGGCGGCCACGCGTGGCTCAGGCTCACACAGCAGAGCGTCAGGGGCTGGTCTCTCGGAGCGACAGGCAGGAGACCCCGCTGGAGCCGGTCCGGGCTCATCCAGACGCGGTGACCACTGTGTCCTCATCAGTGTGGCCACACGGTGCGCTGTGTGCTGGGAGCGGGGCGTGTGCACTGTAAGGGCGCAGAGCTCGGACATCAAGGCAGTGTTGCCCCTCTCCCCTGAGCCCCTCTCCCCTGAGCCCCTCTCCCCTGTGCCCCCCCCCTGAGCCCCTCTCCCCTGTGCCCCCTCCCCTGAGCCCCCCTCCCCTGTGCCCCCTCCCCTGAGCCCCCCTCCCCTGAGCCCCTCTCCCCTGTGCCCCCTCCCCTGAGCCCCCCTCCCCTGAGCCCCTCTCCCCTGTCCCCCTCTCCCCTGAGCCCCCTCCCCTGAGCCCCCCTCCCCTGAGCCCCTCTCCCCTGAGCCCCTCTCCCCTGTCCCCCCCTCCCCTGTCCCCCCCTCCCCTGAGCCCCTCTCCCCTGAGCCCCTCTCCCCTGAGCCCCTCTCCCCTGCACCTCATCCTCTCCCCTGAGCCCCTCTCCCCTGAGCCCCCCTCCCCTGAGCCCCTCTCCCCTGAGCCCCCCTCCCCTGTGCCCCCCTCCCCTGTGCCCCTCTCCCCTGTGCCCCTCTCCCCTGCACCTCATCCTCTCCCCTGAGCCCCTCTCCCCTGAGCCCCCCTCCCCTGAGCCCCTCTCCCCTGAGCCCCCCTCCCCTGAGCCCCTCTCCCCTGAGCCCCCCTCCCCTGTGCCCCTCTCCCCTGTGCCCCCCTCCCCTGAGCCCCCCTCCCCTGAGCCCCTCTCCCCTGAGCCCCCCTCCCCTGAGCCCCCCTCCCCTGAGCCCCCCTCCCCTGAGCCCCCCTCCCCTGTGCCCCTCTCCCCTGTGCCCCCCTCCCCTGAGCCCCCCTCCCCTGAGCCCCCCTCCCCTGAGCCCCTCTCCCCTGAGCCCCTCTCCCCTGAGCCCCTCTCCCCTGCACCTCATCCTCTCCCCTGAGCCCCTCTCCCCTGAGCCCCTCTCCCCTGAGCCCCTCTCCCCTGAGCCCCTCTCCCCTGAGCCCCTCTCCCCTGAGCCCCCCTCCCCTGAGCCCCCCTCCCCTGCACCCCCCTCCCCTGCACCTCATCCTCTCCCCTGAGCCCCTCTCCCCTGAGCCCCCCTCCCCTGTGCCCCTCTCCCCTGAGCCCCCCTCCCCTGAGCCCCTCTCCCCTGAGCCCCTCTCCCCTGTGCCCCTCTCCCCTGAGCCCCTCTCCCCTGAGCCCCCCTCCCCTGAGCCCCCCTCCCCTGAGCCCCCCTCCCCTGAGCCCCTCTCCCCTGAGCCCCCCTCCCCTGTCCCCCTCTCCCCTGAGCCCCTCTCCCCTGAGCGCCCCCCTGAGCCCCCCTCCCCTGAGCTCCTCTCCCCTGAGCCCCTCTCCCCTGTGCCCCTCTCCCCTGAGCCCCTCTCCCCTGTGCCCCTCTCCCCTGAGCCCCTCTCCCCTGAGCCCCCCTCCCCTGAGCCCCTCTCCCCTGAGCCCCCCTCCCCTGTCCCCCTCTCCCCTGAGCCCCTCTCCCCTGAGCGCCCCCCTGAGCCCCCCTCCCCTGAGCTCCTCTCCCCTGAGCCCCTCTCCCCTGAGCCCCTCTCCCCTGTCCCCCCCTCCCCTGAGCCCCTCTCCCCTGAGCCCCTCTCCCCTGAGCCCCTCTCCCCTGTCCCCCTCTCCCCTGAGCCCCTCTCCCCTGAGCCCCTCTCCCCTGGGCCCCCCTCCCCTGAGCCCCCCTCCCCTGAGCCCCTCTCCCCTGAGCCCCTCTCCCCTGAGCCCCTCTCCCCTGAGCCCCTCTCCCCTGAGCCCCCCTCCCCTGTCCCCCTCTCCCCTGAGCCCCTCTCCCCTGAGCCCCTCTCCCCTGAGCCCCCCTCCCCTGAGCCCCCCTCCCCTGAGCCCCTCTCCCCTGAGCCCCTCTCCCCTGAGCCCCTCTCCCCTGAGCCCCTCTCCCCTGAGCCCCTCTCCCCTGTCCCCCTCTCCCCTGAGCCCCTCTCCCCTGAGCGCCCCCCTGAGCCCCCCTCCCCTGAGCTCCTCTCCCCTGAGCCCCTCTCCCCTGCACCTCATCCTCTCCCCTGAGCCCCCCTCCCCTGAGCCCCTCTCCCCTGTGCCCCCACAGGCCCTGCGGCAGCGGCGGGGCCAGCCGGGCCTGACCTACCTGCAGAGGAACCGCTGTCCTCCACAGCGGCCGTGGACCCGGGCCTGGCAGGGACCGCCGTGTGCATCCACCACAAAGGAGTCCTGCCTCACCGCCAGCCAGCGGGAACTGGCCTCCGTTCCCCGGAGCGGATCCTGCCACTCCCTCCTCCCAGGGCGGTGCCCACGGCCACCTCTGGCCTCGGGACGGGCACAGGGACCCGGGGAGATTTAATAAATCTTTATTGTTCAGATCATTACAATTGTTCCTCTCCCCCCTCCCCCGTCCTCATCCGTAGGTGTACGATTTTTGTCCAGTCTCTTCCAGCACCCCCACACCCCTTCCCCCGGAATTCAGTCCACTCCCTCTCTATGCCCCTGATTCCAATGTTCACCAGTGCATTCTGCTCATCAGATTTTTTATTCACTTGATTTTGATTCACTTGTTGATAGATATCAAGTATTTGTTCATAATTTTTGTCTTTACCTTCTTATTAGCCTTTTTTTTTTATCTGTGAAGCTCTTTATCTGACCTTCCATTCTGAGGGATAGCATTGCTGGGTAGAGTGATGGCTGTGGGCACTCACTGTTCACTGTTTCTTGTCACTCCCGCCCGGTCTGCGTGGTTTCTGCTGAGAAACCAGCAGACGGTGCACCGCGCCTGCCGCCGCCTTCAGGACCCCAAGTGCCTGGTAGGACGGGGTTCCCTGGGTGGCACCGCACGTCACTGCCCCTTCGCCGCTCAAAACCGCCCTCCCCCGGCCCCGGCCCCGGCCCCGGCCCCGGCCCCGGGGCGTGGAGAGCGGCCAGGACTTACCCGGGGCGGCCGTGCCCTGCGCGGGGGGCGCCCTCCCGGGGAGCAGCAGCGGGGACTGGGTCAGGGCCTGGAGGCCGCGGGCGGAGAGGCCGCTGCGCACGGCGGGGCCGGGAGGGGGCGTGGAGCCTGCGGGGGAGGCGGTCAGTGTGGCCCCGGGGCCGGCCGCCCAGCCAGGGCCCCCACCCCCCACCCCCCCCCCCGTCCCGGGGTCACACTCACCCAGAACCCTCGGCTCGTCGTCGCCTGGAGACCAAGCCTCGCCCCCGGCCTCCGGGGCCTCTCCCCGCGGCTCACAGGCCCTCCTGGCCTCACACTCCGTGTCCTCGGGGGGCAGCAGCCTCTTCCGGGAGCCCCACCCGGACGGCCTCCAGGAGGGGGCCTCCTCGGACCCGGGCCCCCCGTCTCCGGCTCCCGGAGGGGACGGGTCTGGCAGCCGACACCCCTGCTCAGCTCAGAGCCCCCCAGGACGCACGTCTTGTGGAGGCCGAGCTCCAGGCCCAGCTCCGGCCGCAGCAGCGACCCGCCCGCACCTGCGAGGCCACACGAGGGCGCCGTTGTTCCTTTTATGGCCGCGGCGGGGCTGCGCAGCCTGAGACCACACATGGGCACGGTCGCCTTAGGGGAGCCCCAACGTGGGGAGCCCCCAAACAGCGGGGCCCTGGCTGTGGTGGAGACGGGACTGCCTCCTCCACCCACAGGCAGCGTCCCAGCAGCCCCTCCGCCTCCCGGGGTGGGGACACGTGTGCTCTCCCAGGAGAACGCAGCTGCTGCAGAGACAGGTCCTGGCTGTGCGGCCCCGCCCCCGTCCGCCAGCATCCGCTTCCCCAAAGGGAAACTGAGGCCCGGTGAGGGTCAGTGCCCCGCCGTCTCCCTCGCTCCCTGTTCTCTGGGGTGAGCCCTGCAGGGCGCCCCTGGCAGGCGTGATGTGCACAGACGCTCCCTGACGGTCGCCCGGACACACCCCTGGCCACTCAGACCCTCCAGGGCCCGTGCAGGGCGGGACGCCAGTCCAGACAGCCGCCCCCGGGGCCACCGGCCAGGCTCCAGCTCGCCGGCCCTCCCTGTCCCTGTAACTCCCTCCGAGGTGCCTCACGCCGGGTACGTGCTGGCTCCTGCGCATGTGAAACGCCCCAGAGACCAGCCCCCCCCCCCCCCCCCCCCCGACCCGGGAAGACCCAGCAGGTCCTGAGCCCCCGGCCCCGCCCAGGACCCCGAGGACCAGGAGGCAGGGGCTGGGGGGCGGAGCCAGCCCTTCCTCCTCCCCCAGGACACGGCCAGTCTCACCCTCTGCCAGGGCGCCCCTGTGAGCACCCTCCCCGCGGGGGGCGTGTGCTACGTGGCCACATCGCCCGCCCACCGCACCTCCAGCCCCACCGCACTCACGCACCCGCATGGGCATCCCCGGGGGGGGGGGGGGGGGGCTCCCCTGGGCCGGCACTCCTTCCCGCGCGCCTCCCCCACCCACTCCCACTCCTTCGCCTCCATCTCAGGGCGGGGCTGCGGGGTCAGCACACCAGGCCTGCAGGGGGCGGTGCTGAGAGCCCGCGGGGCACCTCTGTGCCTGTCCCAGCCTGTCACCCCCCGGCACAGTGACGTCCTCGGCTCCTGCCCATCCCGGAGCCCTGGCCCGAGCACCGCCTCCAGGGAGGCCTCGGCCCTGCAGCCAAGGTGAGGAGCAGAGCAGAGGTTCCAGTCCCCGGCCCCAGACCCAGACCTGTGGTCTCCCCTCAGGTCCTCAACCGTGGCATCTGACCTTGGACTTCTGACCTCCCGACTCCAGTCCTCGCCCCTGACCACCTCCAGACTCTCCTGTCCTCCTCCTCCTCCTCCTTCCTCCAACCTGACAGCCCAGCCCCACCACGCGCTGGGGGGGGCCGCCCGGAGGGGAGGCCCCTGGGTGCCCTGGATGGGGTGGGGTTGCTGACAGCTCCTGTTGGGGCTGCCCTGGGGCACAGCAGGGTGGCCTCAGCCCCCCGGCCTGGCAGCCACCACTTCCCACACGGCGGCACCTCCAGCTCCCCTCCCGCTGCTGAGAAGAGGGTCCCAGGGGGACCGGGCCTCCCGCCTGCCCACCCCCCAAGAGGGAGGGAGGAGGACCGTGGGGGGCGGTGTCCGCAGAGTAGAAAGCCAGTGGACGTGGAGCTAAAGTCACAGTTCAGCCCGCTCACAGCGGTGTGAACGCTGCACACTGTTAGCAAGACAGGGAGGAGCCCAGAGGGAACTCACCGACCAGGGCCACCAGGGCACAGGCCCCGGGTGGGAGCGATCGGCACCACGGAGAGCGGCCGGGGGGGACTCTCCTGCGCCCCCACAAGGTAGAGAGAATTTATGTACCACACAGAGCACACAAAAGCCAAAAACTGAATCAAAAGGAGAAAGATCTAGTCCCACTTGTGTTTAACACACTGCAGGCTGATTACGAGGATCCCCGTGTTTTTAAGGTTTGTGGCCGATCACAAGAATACTTTAAAAGGACACTAGCTTGTAAGAATATGTAATAAGTAACTTCAATGGGTAGGTCGTTTTAAAGGGTGCCTCTAACATTTATGTAAACGTTTTGGCAACAGATGCTCACCTGGCCACCGGGGAAAGCCAGCAATAAAACTACTGGTCCGCAATGCGTTAACACAGCCCTCCTGTCAGCAGGGGTAAGAATACATCTGAAATTACAACACACGTCAAAATAGTCTTTCCTTTCGATCCAGAACCACATACATAAGGTGCTGATTGTCTTTTTAGACATGCCCAAACTTTTAAATGAGAATTTCTTCAACCATCTAAATGCTAGGTTTTCATTCTCCCTGTCCCAACCCGGTGTAAAACAGAAATACTCCACACTTTTCCGCCAGTGTGTGATCTGTTAGACCACATGTGTCAAACACATGGCCCGCGGGCCAAATCCAGCCCGCCAGGCCTTGCAATGTGGCCCGCACCGCGCTGTCATCACTGCACTCCGCTGTCAGTTTATGACATTGTCAGTTTATGACTGTTCAGTAAACCATTCAGCCCGCGATTTAGGCTGGATTTTAGATTTTGGCCCCTTCTCTGATTGAGTTCGACAACCCTATGTTAGACAGTCACTTAAACACTAAGCCATTTAAAAAATAAAATAACTGTTATAACAAAGTAGATGTTTCTCTAAAATCAATAAGAGTGATAATAATAAAAGGAAGTCTGAATAGAACTGTAACAAGCTTGAGTCAGTACTCAAACCCTCACAACAAAAATAACCCAGGACCAGATGGCTTTCCTAGTGAATGTTACCAAACATTTTAAAAAAATAAATAAAATAACATCAATACTTTTCAAACTCTCCCAAAACACTGAAGCCTGGCTGGTGTGGCTTGGTAGTCAAGTCCCCAATAGGGGGTGTGTTGGAGGCAGCTGATCGATGACTCTCATCGTTTCTATTTCTCCTTCTCCCTTCCTCTCTGAAGTCAATAAAAATATATTTTAAAAATAACTAAAATAGCCGAAACCGGTTTGACTCAGTGGTAGCGCGTCTGCCTGGGGACTGAAAGGTCCCAGGTACGATTCCGGTCAAAGGCATGTACATTGGTTGTGGGCACATGCCCGGTGGGGGGTGTGCAGGAGGCAGCTGGTTGATGTTTCTCTCCCATCGATGTTTCTAGCTCTCTATCCCTCTTTCCTCCTCTCTGTAAAAAATAAATAAAATATATTTAAAAATAACTAAAATAGCTGAAACCCATTTGGCTCAATGGATAGAGCGTCGGCTTGGGGACTGTAAGGTCCCGGGTTCGATTCCGGTCAAGAGCATGTACCTTGGTTGCCAGCATATCCTCAGTAGGGGGTGTGCAGGAGGCAGCTGATCGATGACTCTCTCTCATCGATGTTTCTAACTCTCTATCTCTCTCCCTTCCTCTCTGTACAAAATCAATAAAATATATTAAAAAATAAAATAAATAAACCCATTCCCGTCTCATAGGATGGGGTGGGGGGACAGGCGCCAGTGCCCCCTCATGGCGAAAACGCTCACAAGCCAGAAAGAACAGAACTTACTCAACACGACAAAAGGCATTTTCAAAAGCCCACGGGGCTCGGCCCCCCGAGACCAGAAACAAGGCAAGGGGGCCCACTGTCCCATGTCCATCCCGCCCTGCACTGGAAGGTCTGCCAGCCCGGTTACGCAACACAGATAAACACGGGCATCCCAATGAGACAGGGAGAGGCATCCAAATAAACACAGGAAAAGCTATGTCTATTCACACAGACATCTACACTAATAAAAGCATGATATGCTAATTAGACCGGACAGCCGAACGGCCTTCCGATGTCCTTCCGGATGCAGCCAGGGCTGTGAGGGCCGAGCTCCTTGCACGAATTTCCTGCCTGGGGCCGGTAGTGATTTTATATAGGGCGTTCTCCAAAAATGTATACACTCCGTAACAGCTGATAACTCAATCTGTACTAGTTGTCAGGTTTAACTGATTTGGAATAATGGGGGAAGCCAGACGGATACCAAAACTTTGAACAAAGACAATTTATCCTGAAGTGTCATTAGAGCCAAGACCGGTGTGGCTCAGTGGATAGAGCGTCGGCCTGCGGACTGAAGGGTCCCAGGTTCGATTTCCAGTCAGGGGCATGTACATGGTTGCGGGCCCATCCCCGGTGGGGGGTGTGCAGGAGGCAGCTGGTCGATGATTCTCCCTCATCGACGTTTCTAGCTCTCTATCTCTCTCCCTTCCTCTCTGTAAAAAGTCAATAAAATATATTAAAAAAAAAAGTGTCATTAGACTTTTATGGGGATACATAGAGAGATAAAGTTATTCATTTCTGTAAATTCTTTTAAATTTTGAAAATGAACTGTATGTTAATAAACACTGATTTTATAATCATTCAAAGTATGTATACCTTTTTTTAAAGGACACACTATAGAAAATCCTAACGAATCTACCAAGAAAAACTATTTGAGCTGATAAATTCAGCAAAGTTATGGGATACAAGATCAACACACACACAAAGTCAATTGTATTTCTATAAGTTAGTAATAATGATCCAAAATGAAATTAAGGAAACAGTTCCATTTACAATGGTGTCCGAAAGAATAAACACTTAGGAATAAATTTAACCAAGGAGATAATAAAAGACCTGTACACTGAAAACTACACATAATTGCTTGAAGAAATTAAAGACCTAAATAAATTGACATCGTCACAGAGTGGAAGACTTTTTAATTAAGATGGTAATACTCCCCAAACTGACCTATAGATTCAATAAAATCTCTATCCGCATCCCACCGACTTCCTTTTTCTTTTCTCTTTTCCCCCCCAAAAAAGTTAAAAGCAGGTCATCAGGTTGATATGGAATTGCAAGGGATCCCAACAGCCAAAACAATCTTGGAAAAGCAGAGCAAAGTTGGAAGATTCACACTTTGACTTCAAAACTTACTACAAAGCTAGAGTAATCAAAGCAGGCGGACAATGGCCTACCAACAGACATAGAGACGAAAAGAATAAAATGAAGAGCCCAGGAATAAACCCACTCCTTTTTCGTTTTGGTTACTCCTCACCCAAGGATGTTTTTAAGCCTTTTATTCTTTTTTTTTTTTTAACTTCATTTTTATTGATTTTAGAGAGAGAGGGAGGGAAAGGGAGAGAAATAGAAGCATCAATGAGAGAGAATCATCAACATCGATCTGCATGCTCCACACTGGGGATGGAGCCCACAATCCGGGCATGTGCCCTGAGCAGGAATCAAACCAGGGACCTCGTGGTGTATGGGTCAATGCTCCACCACTGAGCCACCCCAGCTGGGCTGAGGATATTTTTCCACTGAGTTCTGGAGAGACTGGAAGGGGGAGGGAGGGAAGGAGAGTGAAACAGCGATGTGAGAGAGACACACTGACTGTGTCCCTCACTCACCCCTCCGGATTGGGGATGGAACCAGTGATTGGAATCGAACCCATGACCCTCTGGCGCAGGGGCCCATGCCCTAACCACTGAGCCGAGCCGGCGAGGGCTGCCCCCTGGTGGTGACTGTGCAAGGCCGTCCAATGGGCAAGGGCAGGCTCATCACCGAAGGCCGGCAGGTGCACGTGCCACACACACACACACACACACACACACGGCCGGTGCACATGTGCCACACACACACACACACACACACACACACACACACGGCCGGTGCACACGTGCCAACAGGTGGCGCTGCACACCGCTGAGCAGCAGGGAAAGGCAGACCCGGACTGAGACGTCCTTTACAGCGAACAAACAAGCGCCCAGGAAGCACACGCCGATGAGGTGGAGGGAAGTGCCAGCCTTTGTGCACGGCTGGTGGGAATGTGAAATGGCGCAGCCGCCATGTGAAACAGTGTGCAGGCTCCTCAGATAATTAAAAGTGAAATTACCAGCCTGGCCGGTGTGGCTCAGTGGCTGAGTGTTCAACCTGTGAACCGGCAGGAGGCCACAGATCGATTCCCGGTCAGGGCACAGGCCCGGGTTGCGGGCTCCATCCCCAATGTGGGGCGTGCAGGAGGCAGCCGATCCGTGATTCTCTCCCATCATGGATGTGTGTCTCTCTTTTCCCTCTCCCTTCCTCTCTGAAATCATTAAAATATATATATATTTTTAAAAAATGACCACACAGCTCAGCAATTCCACAGCTGGTACACCGACCGCCAAAGGAGCTGAGGACGGGGTCTTACAGAGTCTCTGCACCCTCATGTTCACAGCAGCGCTTCTCACATCAGCTACAACATGGAAGCCACCCAGACAAGCCCAGTTACGCAACACAGATAAGCACAGGCATCCCAATGAGAGGCATCCAAATAAACACAGGAAAAGCTATGTCTATTCACACAGACATCTACACTAATAAAAGCATGATATGCTAATTAGACCGGACAGCCGAACGGCCTTCCGGATGTCCTTCCGGACGCAGCCAGGGCTGTGAGGGCGGAGCCCCTTGCACGAATTTCCTGCCTGGGGCCGGTAGTGATTTTATATAGGTCCCAGGTTCGATTCCAGTCAAGGGCATGTACCTGAGTTGCGGGCACATCCCCAGTAGGGGGTGTGCAAGAGGCAGCTGGTCGATGTTTCTCTCTCATCGACATTTCTAGCTCTCAATCTCTCTCCCTTCCTCTCTGTAAAAAAAATCAATAAAAATATATTTTAAAAAAAAAAATGGGAACCTGAGAGGGTGCACAGGACCCAGCGCCCCTTGGGGAATTTGGGGCGCGGGGCACAGCTGCCTGGGACCCCTGCTTACAGCGCGCTCACACGAGAGCCAGTGACCCCCATTCTTGGTGCACGCGCACACAGGACCCTGATTCTCAGTGAGAAGCCGCACGACAGAGACCCTGACACTGGATTCTCGGTGCAGACACACGGACACTCTCCTGGCAGGCACAGGGGGCTCATTTCCGGCACACGCCAGCGGGGTGGGGCAGGCAGGGTCCCTGGTTCTAAGCGCGCACACGGGACCACACTGAACGCTGGGGACGCTGACCCGGGGCGAGCCTGGTTCAAACGTATAGAAAATACTTATTAACTTTTGGTCGAGAATATGTCTGTATATTTCCAGAAAACAACTCTGAGACCATCTGGATTCCTGCAACAGAGAGGAATTGACAGGAGTGCTCCAGCCATGAAGACAGAAGAGAAATAATTCAGCCGAAACCAGTTTGGCTCAGTAGATAGAGCGTCGGCTTGCGGACTCAAGGGTCCCGGGTTCGATTCCGGTCAAGGGCATGTACCTTGGTTGTGGGCACATCCCCAGTAGGGGATGTGCAAGAGGCAGCTGATCGATGTTTCTCTCTCATCGATGTTTCTAACTCTCTATCCCTCTCTCTTCCTCTCTGTAAAAAATCAATAAAATATATTTAAGAAAAAAAGAAAGAAGAGAAACAATTCAGAGATGAAAGATGCTGACGACGCCTCGCCATACTAGCGGACAGCAGCTGTGTGTCACTGAGGGATGCCCAGGACCAAACCAGAGACGGTCAGACCTGCATCACCACCATTTGTCCACCAACCGGATCTGAAATAGCACGGCTGACATGGACACATAAGGAACTGTTTGACATGGAAATGGGGACTCAGAAAGAACTGTTGGCCCAGAAAGGAACTCACTACAGACTGATTCACTGGCCTCTCAGCATAACCATTATGGCTTGTCTCAGTTTAGGTTCTTACAAGGGTCTTTCTTGGATCACATGATCTCACACATCTAGAGGAAATAATGAACAACATAAACTGATGAACAAAAACTGACCTAGAGACAGAGAAGCAGCGATCAGACTCTCAAACCTCAGAGGGAAGGTAGGGGAGGGTGGGGGTCAGGGGGAGAGATCAACCAAAGGACTTGTGTGCATGCCTATAAGACTAACCGAAAAACAACAGGTTGAAATGACCATCAACCAAAGAAGATGTAACTGAGGCGGGGGGGACAGACGACGGTGACACGGGATCCGAGGTTCTGACTTCACGTTTGTTTGTTTTCTGTTTTTATAAATTGAAGAAGACACAAACAGAAGCATATACTGTGTTCATGGACAGGAAGAATTAACATTGTGTTTTTAAAAATATATATTTTATTAATTTTTTACAGAGAGGAAGAGAAGGGATACAGAGTTAGAAACATCGATGAGAGAGAAACATCGATCAGCTGACTCTTGCACACCCCGCACTGAGGATGTGCCCGCAACCAAGGTCCATGCCCTTGACCGGAATCGAACCTAGGACCCCTCAGTCCACAGACCGACGCTCTACCCACTGAGCCACTCTGGTTTCGGCACACGTTTGTTTGTTAGCATATTTTTATTGCTTTCACAGTGGAAGTGAGAGACAGAAACATCCAGGATGAGAGTCACGGATCGGCTGCCTCCTGCACGCCCCCCACTGGGGATGGAGTTCACAGCTGGGGCACATTCCCAACCGGAATGGAACCGCCACCTCCTGGTTCACAGTCAACACTCAGCCGCTGCGCCACGCCGGCCGGCCGGGCTGGTCTCAGGGCCTCCGATGCTGGCCTGGGCCCCGTGTCCAAAGCCCTCCGGGTGTTTCCAACCCGAGGACCACGCTGAGCACTGTGGTCGGAGGGGGAGCCGGGGAAGAGACGGGCGAGGCGGAGGAGGAGGAGGAGGAGGCGGAGGCGGAGGCGGGGCCCGGCGGGGCCTCCCAGGCATCCGCTCTAACCTGCTGTGCTGCCCACTCGCGTCACGCCCGCCCGTGTCTGCGGCGTCAGCTCCTCCCCGGCTCCACCGCGCGCACGTAGGTGCTCCAGGGCCCGCAGCTCACCGCCGTGACCCGGAGCTGCTCCCGCACAAAGCGCTCCACCCGGCGGGGCCGGTCCCGGCTGGCCGTGTCCCCGTGGCCCAGCTGTCCGTACTTGCCTGCGGGAGACGGGACCCGTGGCCGGCCGCTCCGGGGGCCTTCCCCGGGCCGCCCCCCGCCGGCAGGAACCCGCCCGGGGTGGGCCCCAGCCGGCACCCGCGGCCTCCGCTGTGGTCCAGGAGGCCGGCCTCCGGCCAGCTGCCTCCGGGTCCCCGGGGGCTCCGAGCCCGGGGCCAGGCCACAAGGTGTCTCACAGACGCTGGCTACCTACTCCCCCTGAGACAAACGGCTCTCCAGGAAGGCAGACGGGGCCCTGGCCGGTGCGGCTCAGTGGCTAGGGCGTCAGCCCGCGGACTGAAGCGTCCTGGGTTCGATTCCAGTCAAGGGCACGGACCTCGGTTGCAAGCATCTCCCCGGCCCAGGCCCCGGTCAGGACTCGTGCAGAAGGCAACCAATCCGTATGTTTCTTTCCCATTGATGTTCCTCTCTGTCTTCCCCTCTCTCTCCCACTCTCTAAAAATCAATGGGAAAATGTCTATATCCTATAGAATAAAAACCTAATATGCAAATCTACCAAATGGAGGAATGACTGGTTGCTATGACGTGCACAGACCACCAGGGGGCAGACACTGAAGAAGTGTCCTCCCACATGGGGAGCACCGCCCACCAGAAGCCAGGCTCACGGCTGGCCAGAGCTGCAGCAGAGGCAGGAGCGCAGCAGGCGGGCGTAAGGAGTGAGGGGTCCTGGGCTGCAAGAGGGCCCAGGCCTGGCAAGGGGACCGCCCCCCAGCACTAACTTCATGCACGGGGCCTCTGGTATATACATAAACAGGAAACACTTGGGAAGAAGGAAAAGAAAGGCCGATGGGAAGCAGACAGCGTCTGAGCCTGGCGCCCAGCCTGTTCCAGAGACAGCTCCTCGGCCTGGCCCCGCCCCCGGCGCCCCGCCCCCCGGACTTACCCCAGCCCCAGGTGTACAGCTCCCCGGTCCCTGCAACCGGAAGGGCGGGCGGTCACCGTGCTGCCCGGCTCCGGGGCCGCCAACCGGCCGGCCGGCCCGCAGCCTGACCCCACAACGCCCACCGGGGGACGGACAGAGCACTGCTCCGCGCGGGCTCGGCTTTCTAACCAGCCAACCCCCTCGGCTGGCCCAGGACCTGCCCCTCGGCTGGCCGCCTCCCCCACGCCCCCCACGACCTGCCCCTCCCAGCTCCTGAGCCCAGGCCTCTCGCAGCCGGACGGGGCGGGCGCCGACCGGAGGCCGGGACGGTCTGCGCCTGCAGAGGCCGCCGGCCCAGCCTCCAGAGACCTCTGCAGTCGGGCCGTACGACGGTGGTCTCTCAGGGGACAGCAGCCCCGCGGCCACCAGACGGAGACGGGCGGACTGACACCTGCACGGCCCTCGGGGGGCACTCACGCGTCACCACGGCCGTGTGCCGGGACCCGCAGCTGGCGGCGGCCGCGTCGGCGCCCAGGGGCAGGTCCAGGAGGGCCGGGAAGGGCTGCACGGCAATGAAGGGGGTGGCGGCTGCGTCCTCAGCGGGCCCCTTCAGCCCAGCACCGCCTTCCTTCAGCGCAGGGGCTTGAAGAGGGGAGAGCGAGGAGGGTCGCAGGGGCTGACCCCGGGCCTAACGCGCCCCCAGGAAGCGCGGCCGTGCGCGGGGCGTGGGCATCGGCCTCGCTGCACGCCCTCCCCTGAGGAACGCGGTCCCGTGTGTCCTGGGCCCCCAGGACATCACGTGTCCCTTCCGAGCACCGTGAGCTCTCAGGCCAGCCTGTGGCCAGGAGCCGGGAAGGACGGAGACGTGTGGGAGCCAGGAGCTGAGACTCCCCTGGCCGGGTAGGGTAGCTCAGCTGGTTAGACTCTCAGAGCATCGTCCCCAAACACCGAGGTTAGCAGGTTTGTTCCCTGGCCGAGACAGCGCACACACAAGAATCCACCAATGGCAAAGTGAAACCAGGATGGCGGCGTAGGTAAGCATCTAATCTGCTGCCCCGCACAACAGCTTCAAAACTACAACCAAAAGGCAGAGCGGACATCGTCCAGAACCACAGGAAGGCCGGCTCAGTGGGAATTCTACAGCTAGAAGGAAAGAGGAAAGCTCTCGGAGAATCAGAGGAGCCGCAAAGGACTGAGGTACGGAGACACACGTGCAGAGAGGAAGGGCGGCTGAGTGCCTGGCTGGCTTTCTCTGGCGGGAGGGGGAAGGAAGCCCCCGACTGCACTGAACCCCAGTTCCAAATGCACTGACCCCCAGTTCCGGGCGAGCCTGGGGGAATCTGGACTGTCAGGCAGAAACTCAGGGGAGCCACAGAAGGCAGAGGTTTGGAGGCACGGGTGCAAGGGCAGGGCTGATGGGAAGCCAAGGCTGTCTGCTCAGCCCTGAGACTCCGCCCCATCCAAGCTGAGCACAGAGGCTTTTGCAATTTTGCACGTCTGGTCCTATAAGGCCGTCTCCAATACAGAAGGTCTCCCGGCGTAGACCCAGCTGATACACATAGACATTGACCTAGAGGTCAATTCCTCCCAGTGATACCAACAACAATCAATGCTTAACTACACCAAGGCTGTACACACAGACCACAAAGGGCTGCACCAAGAGTGTCCACCTCGCCGAAACCGGTTTGGCTCAGTGGATAGAGCATCGGTCTGCGGTCTGAAAGGTCCCGGGTTTGATTCCAGTCAAGGGCATGTACCTTGGTTGCGGGCACATCCCCGGTAGGGGTTATGCAGGAGGCAGCTGGTCAATGTTTCTCTCTCATCAACGTTTCTAGCTCTCTATCTCTCTCCCTTCCTCTCTGTAAAAAATCAATAAAATATATATATTTTTTAAAAAGGGTGTCCACCTCAGGTGACTGGGGAGGCTGACCCACTGGGCCTTAGAGGACACCTACCCACCTTAGCAACTCATTGAAGCAGCAAGAATGCAGAGACAAAGTAACAGATCACAAACGAAAGAAATGGAGGAAAACAAACGACTGGATATAGAGTTCAAAACCACAGTTATAAGGTTTTTCAATAATTTCCTAGAAAAGGCCAATAAATTTAGTGAGACCCTCAAGGACATGAAAAAGGATCAACTAGAAATTAAACATACACTGACTGAAATAAAAAATATTATACAGAGACCCAACAGCAGACTAGAGGAACACAAGAATCGAGTCAGCCGGCACCGGTTTGGCTCAATGGATAGAGCATCGGCCTGCAGACTGAAAGGTCCTGGGTTCGATTCCGGTCAAGGGCATGTACCTTGGTTGCGGGCACATCCCCCATGGGGGTGTGCAAGAGGCAGCTGGTCGATGATTCTCTCTCATCGATGTTTCTAACTCTCTATCCCTCTCTCTTCCTCTCTGTGAAAAATCAATAAAATATATTAAAAAAAAAAAAAAAAAAAGAATCGAGTCAAAGATTTGAAATACAAAGAAGCAAAAACACTCAACCAGAGAAGAAAAAAGAAAAAAGTTGAAGATAGTGTAAGAAGCCTCTGGGACAACTTCAAGCGTACCAACGTCCGAATTGTGTGGGTGCCAGAAGAAGAGAAAGAGCAAGACACTAAAAACCTATTTGAAGAAATAATGACTGAAAACTTCCCCCACTTGGTGAAAGAAATAGACTTACAAGTCTAGGAAGCGCACAAAACCCCAAACAAAAGGAATCCAAAGAGGACCACACCAAGACACATCATAATTAAAATGCCAAGAGCAAAAGACAAAGAGAGAATCTTACAAGCAGCAAGCCAAAAACAGTTAACTACCTACAAGTGAACACCCATACGACTGACAGCTGATTTCTCAACAAGCGAGCCCAAAAATCAAGTGAATTAAAAATCCGAGGAACAGAATAAACTGGTGAATATAATAAAACTAGGGGCATATAAAGGGAGTGGACTGATAATTCTCAGGGGGAAAAGGGGTATGGGGGTGCAGGAAGGGACTGGACAAAAATCGCACACCTATGCATGAGGACAGTGGGGGAGGTAAGGGCAGAGGGTGCGGTGGGAACCGGGAGGAGGGGAGCTATGGAGGGAAAAGGAGGAACTATTGTAATAATCTGAACAATAAAGATTTATTAAATTTTTTTAAAAAATCAACCAATGGGGGAAAAAAAAAAAAATCAGCCAAGAGCCCAGCTAGTGTGACTCATGATTGAGCATCACCTATGAAGGGTTCAATTCCCGATCAGGGCACATACCCAGGTTGTGGGCTTGATTCCCAGTAGGGAGCATGTGGGAGGCAGCCGACCAATGATGATTCTCTCATTGGTATTTCTATCTCTCCCTCTCCCCTCCTCTGAAATCAATAAAAACTTATTTAAAAAAAAAAAAAAAGAATCCATCAATAAATGCATAAGTAAACAGAACAAAACGATGTTTCTCTCCCCCTTCCTCTCCTCTAAAATCAATCAATCAATCAATCAATCATTAAAAAAAAAAAAATAGCTGAGACTCACCTTCCCCTGCCTCTGTCTGTCTGTCCTCCGCCAGGCCCCTGGCGGGCAGGGCCAGCTGCCCCGACTCGTTCCAGCCCCAGACGTAGATGTCGCCGGTCTCTGAGGGAGAATGGGGGCCGGTTAGACAGGCTGTGGATCCCTCCGCCGCCTCAGCCCCTCGCATCTCTCCACACACCCCTCCCCCCGCTAGCATTCTGGGACGACTGAGGCCAGCCCTGCCCCAGTCAGCAGCCCAGGACCCGCAGTGTCTATCTTTTTTTATTTGAAATATTTTTTTTTTTATTAATTTACAGAAACAGCCATGATGAGAATCATGGATCGGCTGCCTCCTGCACGCCCCCTAGTGGGGATCGAGCCCGCAACACGGGCATGTGCCCTTGGCCGGAATCGAACCTGGGACCCTTCAGTCCCCAGGCCAACACTCTATCCACTAGCCCAGTGGTCGGCAAACTCATTCGTCCACAGAGCCAAATGGCAACAGCACGACGATTGAAATTTCTTTGGAGAGCCACATTTTTAAAATGTAAAGGTCTTCTAACGCCACTTCTTCAAAACAGACTCGCCCAGGCCGTGGTATTTTGTGGAAGAGCCGCACTCAAGGGGCCAAAGAGCCGCATGTGGCTCGAGAGCCGCAGTTTGCCGACCACTGCTCTAGGGCAACAGCTTGTCTTAACAGGGTCCCTTCCCCTAAAGTGCCTGCAGGTGACACTGTTCTTTCTTCTTTATTTTTTTATTTTTCAATTTTGTTAATCCTCACCTCCATTGGTTTTTTTTTTGTTTTTGTTTTTTGTTTTTTTTAAATATATTTTATTGATTTTGTACAGAGAGGGAGAGAGATAGAGTTAGAAACATCGATGAGAGAGACTCATCGATCAGTTGCCTCTTGCACACCCCCCACTGGGGATGTGCCCGCAACCAAGGTACGTGCCCTTGACCGGAATCGAACCCAGGTCCCTTCAGTCCCCAAGCCGACGCTCTATCCATTGAGCTAAACCGGTCCCGGCACCTCCATTGGTTTTTATTTTTATTATTATTGTTGTTGTTAATCTTCACCCAAGAATATTTTTCCATTTAATCTTTTTTTTAAATTACTGTACTCTTTTTTTTTTTTTTTTTTTACCGAGAGAAAGGGAGAGAGACAGAGAGCTAGAAACATCGATGAGAAAAAAATCACTGATCGGCTGCCTCCTGCACACCCCACACCGGGGATGGTGTTCGAGCCCACAACCAGGGTAGGTATGTGCCGGGACAGGGAAATCTAATCTAATCATGACCTCCTGGTTCACAGGTCGGCACTCAACCACTGAGCCACACCAGCCGGGCACCCTGAGGGGGCGTTTCAGAAAGACAGCCCCAGCTGGAGGCGGCCGGACAGGGTGGTGACACCCCGACAGAAGCCGCAAGTGGGAGCGGGCGACGGCGGTGGCCCAGGAGCTCAGTTCGAGAGGCTCTGGGGTCATTAATGACCGAGCCGACTGACGTGGGGTGGGGTGGGCTGGCAGGGAGGACTGGCCGGGCCCCCCAAAACCCTGGGAGAGGAGGACGCGGGATGAGCCTGCAGGGAGCACTGGCTGGGCCCCCCAAAACCTGGGAGAGGAGGACGCAGGATGAGCCTGCAGGGAGCACTGGCTGGGCCCCCCAAAACCTGGAGAGGAGGGTGTGGGATGAGCCTGCAGGGAGGACTGGCTGGGCCCCCCAAAACCTGGAGAGGAGGGTGTGGGATGAGCCTGCAGGGAGGACTGGCTGGGCCCCCCAAAACCTGGGGGAGGAGGAGGCGGGATGAGCCTGCAGGGAGCACTGGCTGGGCCCCCCAAAACCTGGGAGAGGAGGGTGTGGGATGAGCCTGCAGGGAGGACTGGCGGCCCCCCCAAACCCCCAGCACCCGGTCACTCACCGCCCACACACACGGAGTGCCAGCCGCCCGCGGCCACGGCGGCCACGCGCAGGCCCTGCAGCGCCTCCAGCAGCCGGGGCGCCGGCTCCGCCTCCAGCGTCCCGTGGCCGAGCTGCCCGTGCCTGCGCGAGGGGCCCGTCAGCGCCGCCGCCCGGGTCCCCCGCCCCGCCCCGCCAGGCCCGCGGCCACTCACCTGCCGCCGCCCCAGGACAGCACCTGGCCCGCCGCGTCCAGCAGCAGCGCGTGCTCCGCGCCCAGCGCCAGCCGCCGCGCCCGCAGCGCCGGGCACAGGGGCCGGCAGAGCGGCGGCCGCGGGCTCAGGTGGGCGCGCGCGCCCGGCAGCAGCGGCAGCGGCGCGGCCCGGGTCTCACAGGCCGCCCCGTCGTCTTCCCGCCCGGCCTCCTCCGGCCCCGCGGGCCGGGCCCACAGGGGCTCCCCGCGCAGCGCCGCGCCGGGCGCCCAGGCCTGCAGCTCGGCCCCGGGCCCGGGCCCCCCCGGCCCGTCGCGCAGCACCGCGAGCAGCGTCTCCGAGGCCCACGCGTCCCGGCAGCCGTCCGCCGCGCCCCGCGCCGAGCCCGACAGCAGCAGCCGGCCGGCACCTGAGGGAAGGGCGGGCTGAGGGGGCGGGGACACGTGCGGGGGCGGGGCCTGGAGGGAGGGGCTAGACCTGGAGGAGAGCGGATTGGCTGAACTGGGCCGACGTCAGCGCCCGGACAGGTAAGGAGGCGGGGACACGTGCAGGGGCGGGGCCTGAGGGAGGAAGCGGGGCCTGGAGAGGAGCAGGGGGCGGGGCCTGGACGGAGGGGCGGGGCCGAGAGAGGAACGGATTGGACAGGAGGCGGGGATACATGATGGGGGCGGGGCCAGGAGGGAGGGGGCGGGGCCTGGAGGAGAGCAGGTGAACAGGAGGCGGGGAAACGTACAGCGGCGGGGCCTTTAGGGGGCGGGGCCTTGAAGGGGCCGGGTTGGACAGGAGGCGGGGACACAGCGGGGGCGGGGCCTGACGTGTGGGCGGGCGGGGCCGGAGTCGGAGTGGGCGGGGCCTGGAGGGGGCAGGCCGGGAAAGGGACGGGGCGCTCACGGCTCACGATGGCGGTGTAGCTCCAGGCGGCGCTCACGCTGCCGATGTCGCAGATGTCGGTCCCCGCGTCCGGCACGCGCAGCGGCTCGGGGCTGAGCACCTGGCGCCCGCGGCCCGAGCCCAGCGCCTGCCCGAAGCCGCAGAAACCGAAGCCGAACCAGGACCCGGGGCGCTCCTCGGCCATGCCCGCGGGCGCCCTCTGCTGGCCGCCACCCGGTTGGGCAGGCGCCGGGACTGGAACCTCGCTCGCAGGCGGCCCTTGGCTGGACCTGTGAGAGGGGAGAGCACCACCCCCCTGACCACAGAGCGGGACGGCGGCCATTCCACACGTCCGCGGAGCCGAGCCTCGGCTCAGGTCCCACCAGGCTCAGGAGGACTCTGAGCTGCGTGGAGTGGGGCCGTGTCCCTGTCCTCCCTTTTGGCTCAAGCAAGCTCAGCGTCCCACAAAGTGGGCCCACGGGCTTTAAGCGCCCTCTTCCTCGGGCCTTGGACCAGGATCTGAGCTGTAAGCCACAGGGAGACAGTCAGTCCTCCCCTCCTCCCTCCCCCCTCAATCCCGGGGTTCACATGTTCGCTTCTGCAGCTGGCAGGGCCTGTGTCCTCAGCTATGCTTAAGCTCTCTGGGCTCAATTCCGTTTCTTTGGTTTGGCAAAGGCGGAGGTGGAGGGGGGAGGGGATATTTGTACCCCTTTTGTGGACTGGATGCAAATAAAGGGTTCGAGGGCTGCCACAACCATTCCATCCAGTCCTTCGAATAGATTGAAATGACCGGGTGCTTGTAGGGTTTCCAGGGACATCTATAAGCACATTCTCAACTGGACTCCATCTAGTCTTTTATTCATTCCGCACCCATGTATTGATCCTTTTACTCTGGCCCAAGAGGGACGGCTGTCTGTCCCAAGGAGCCCACACATCGGTGGAGAAGACAGGCATCCAGGGTTTACAGCAGCACCCCGCTTTCTCCGTGCAGCGTGATCAGAACTTTAGGATCGGATCCTGGGTCTCCCCTAAGACCAAAGCTCCTAGCCTCGGACCTGGGTCCCTAACCCCTTCCGGGTCCACCCCAGCGCACGGGATGACTAATCTTGACCCGGTGCCCTCCATCCCCTCAGGCAGCCCCCCCGGGGGGCAGAATCCAGGGCGGGGGGCGGGGCGCGGGGGGCACCCAGGAAGGGGTCACCTGCGCAGGGCCTGCGGACCGCGCAGGGGGGGCGGCTTGGAAAGCCCGCGCCGGGCGAGGCGCCCATTGGCTGTCGCACGGCTGTGACGTCAGCGCCCGGGCGGTGCTCACCTCGGTGCCTGCGGTCGGTCCCAAGCTGCTAAGTGGACGAACCTCCGGTGGGCGTGGGTCCCGGCCGCCGCGGAGCACAGACTAGAAGCCCAGGGGGCTCCCTAAGGACCGGAAGATGAAAGGGTGGCGAGCAGCGACCCGAGGGAGAGAGCACCCCACCGCCCAGGCTCCCTCACGCCGGCTGGACTGCTGCCCGACCGGAAGCAGCTGCAGTAGGCGGGCGCCTCCGCCGCCAAACCTCCCATTGGCCCCGGGACCTGTCATCTATCCCGACGAGCCAATGAGCTTCGGCTGGGCGTGGCCCGCCGGCCCTGGCGCGGGCCCGAGCCCCAGCACTGAGCGTGGGAACTGAGTCAAGGCCAGCATCCGGGAGTCTGTACCCCAAACCCATCCCTTTGTTTATTGGTTCGATTCCAGGCTTAGCCCCTGAGCCTCCAACGGGATTAAGCAGCGACCCACTGGCCCGGGATGGGGAATCCATGGGGTTCCTTGGAGAGTGGCTCCCGCGGGCCACCGGGCCCACCAGCTCCTGCTCCAGAGCCGGACGCGCAGCCGGCCTTCCTCCAGGCCACGGACAGGGCACACGCTTGAGTTCCACACGCTTTTATTTGGGGCGGGCAGTCCTGCTAGCGGCTCGGTGATGCTCGCTGCCTGTGAGGATGTGCCGCTGGCTGTGGGAGCCCTGGCTGGGTGAGCAGAGCCCCCCAGTCTGTGCCAGTGTCTGCGTGAGGCTGGAGGTAGTGCTGGTGCAGCAGGGCTGTGGAGTGTGGCCCCTGACTCAGGACAGAGGGCTTCAGAGGGCAGCCCAGCCCCCCTGGCCACGGCTGCTGTGCTGGTCCCCTGGCTGCTGGTCCCCTGGGCTGAAGCGCGGTGGTGCCCACAGCCCCTCACTCCCCGTCCTGGTTGGGCTTGATGAGCCCGTATTCCACGGCTTTCCCCAGGCACGCTGCGGCCGCCTTGGAGACGGGGCCCTCGGCGCCCTTGGCCAGCACGGACAGGATCTCCAGCACCTCGCTCTCCATCAGGGCGGCGGCCGCCTCCCGCGAGGCCTCCACCATGTTCTGCACCACCGCGGCGCCCCGGTGCTGCAGCTCCTGGCTGGGGCTCAGGAGCAGGGCCTGCAGGATCTCCAGCCAGTGCGTGGTCTGCGGGGGACAGTCGGGTGAGCTCGGAGCCACAGGCAGTGCCCGCCTCCCCCCCACCCCCCAGGAGAGGCACTGACCACCCGGGGGATGCGGCTGCACAGGGAGGGCCGCAGGGCGGTGAGCATGGCCAGGCCCCCGGCCGCCGCCCGCCGCAGTAGCTCGTCCTCCTCCCCGCTGTACAGCACCAGGAGCTTCAGGCGGTCGTTGCCCTCGGCCTCGAAGAGGTCCTGCACCTGCGGCCAGAACAGGGCGGGCGGGGGGGGGGGGGGGGGCGGTGATGCCCGCTCAGCACGGGCCCGTCTGCACCCGTCCCTGCCCCCGCGCCCGCCCGGGGCGCGCCTCACCTCCTTGCTCATGGCCAGGTTGCACATGCACTCCGTGGCCGCGCGGCGGATCAGCTCGTGGTCCTCAAACATGTAGCCCTCGATCATGGGCACGGCCTTCTCCTTCAGGATCTTCTGCCTGCGGGGCGGAGGGCGGGCGGGTTGGGGTGTCCCCATTGCCATCCGGGCTTCCCCGGGCCGTGTCCACGGGCCCTCTGGCACCAGGTGTGAACGGCAGTGGCTTACCACCGTCTCACCAGGCCTGGGACCGTGGGAAAGCCTCTGGATGAGGAGTCCGGGGCCAAGGGTGGGGGTGATGGCGCTACTGGCACGGCCATGGAGCCCCAGCCCGGACCTGGCCCTCGGGCTGTCTGACCTCAGCTTCCCCACGCCCCCTGCTGGTGTGACTGGCATGGCTACTTTGCGGAAGAGAAAACCAAGGCTGTGGAGCAAGCCGTGCTTAAGTAATAACGGCTGATACGTATCCACCCGGCACACACATCGCTGGGAGCCAGGCACCTTCGTTGTTAAGAGCTTTTAGATGTTCTTTCTCATTGGATCCTTTTCACCACGATTCGACGAGGCAGGCACTACAACCATCCCGTTTCACAGAGGGGAAACCGAGGCATGGGGTGATTAAGTAACTTGGGTGAGGTTACACGCCAGTAACCAGAGAAACCAGAATTCGAACCCAGGCAGTTGACTCTGGAGCCTGCAGTTATGGCCAATACCCTTTTTTTTTTTTTCTTCTTCTTTTCATTAATCCTCACCCAAAGATATTGTGGGGTTTCTTTTAGAGAGAGTGGGAAGGAGAGGGAGAAACAGAGAGAGAAACATCGATGTAAGAGAGACACATCGACTGTTTGCCTCCCACACATGCCCTGACTGGGGCTGGGGAACAAGCCTGCAACTGAGGTATGTGCCCTTGATCGGAATCAAACCCCGGGCAGGACCCTCCGGGCTGCAGGCTGACACTCCATCCGCTGAACCCAACAGGCCAGGCCACGGCCAAGAACCCTGACCTCATGGAACTATCCCCTCAGCTGCATGGAAGAGGGCTCTCACATACAAGGACAAAGACTGCTTTCCAGTCCTGACCGGTGTGGCTCAATGGATAGAGCGTCGGCCTGCAGACTGAAAGGTCTCAGATTCGATTCCGGTCAAGGGCATGTACCTTGGTTGCGGGCACATCCCCAGAAGGAGGCAGCAGATCAATGTTTCTCTCATTGATGTTTCTAACTCTCTATTCCTCTCCCTTCCTCTCTGTAAAAAAAAAAAAAAAAAAAAAAAATCAATAAAATGACAAATAAAAAGACTGCTTTCCAAACGGCGAGGTGCTTCCCTGAGCCCTGAAGCCCCGCCCAGGCCTGCACCCCGAGGAGCCAGCCCCCCTTACCGCAGCCTCTCGCTGATCCCCGCCAGGTTGGTGAGAGCCATGAGCGCCTCGAAGTTCTGCAGGCCTGAGCAGTTGAGGTGCAGCAAGGACACAAGGGGCCGGACCACCTCATAGACCTGCGACGTGGCCCCCGCTGTCAGGGCTTCCGGCCCAGCCCCCGCCAGCCCACGGACCCCCCCCCGCCCCACTTCCTGTGGGTCCTGAGGAGCCGCCACCACGGGTCAGAGGCCGCCAGGGCCCAGCGAGGGGAGGAAAGGGAGGAGGGCCGGGCCGGGAGGAGGACACGAACCCGCTCTCCAGGGAAGGTCATCTCGGGGTTGGAGGTGATGGTGAGCTTGGCGAGGGCCTGGGCCGCCTTCGTCTGCCCCACGTCCGTGCCCTCCAGGGCCAGCGGGAGCAGAGCCTGCGGGGACAGGCCCTCGGGGGTCACGGCGAGCCCGGGGTCTGCGCGCCATCACTGTTCTCCCCGCCCCCTCCCCACTCTGCACCCCACCAAGGCTTGCCGATCACGGGGCTCAGACCCTCGTCCATCGCCTCTGAGGTCCCATTAGGTCACCCAGCACTTCCTGAAACATCATTTGAGGGCTGGACATGGCTGTGCCGGGCAGGGGGCTAAGGAGGTCCAGGACACACAGGGAAAAGCTAACCCAGCATCTTAACAGGAGACCCAGCCCCTTAGCATCACCCACTCAGCAGCAGGACCCCTCCCCCCCCCCCCCAGTTTATAATGCTCTTTTTTTTAATTTCTGAGAAAAAGGGAGAGGGGGAGAGAGAAAGAAACATCAATGATGAGAGAATCACTGATCGGCTGCCTCCTGCACGCCCCCTGCTGGGGACCGAGCCCGCAACCCGGGGGCACGTGCCCTTGACGGGAATCAAACCCCGGACCCTTCAGTCTGCAGGCCGACGCTCTGTCCACTGAGCCGGGCTGGCCAGGGCCCGTTATAATGCCTTTTGCTCCACATCTGACACTGACCAGGAGTCAGGCTTTGCAGGGGAGACCCGGGAGGGAGGGAGGGAGGGAGGGCGGGCGGCTCACCTTGCCCCCGCCCTGGGCCACCACCGTGCCGCGGTCCTCCGCCTCCTCCACCAGAGCCAGGAAGACCCTGCGGGGAGAAGGCGGCGGTGGGGGGGCGGGCTCAGGGGAGGGGCGGCCGCACAGCGCCCCTGCCCCAGAGGCCACGGCCCCGGGGGCCCCGGGCCCCGCTCCCTGGGCCGGCGCCGCTCACCTGGACAGCAGCTCCCGGCAGGAGCTGGTCATCACGGGGCTCTCGGTCTTCACCATGCACGTCATGGCGGACACCACGCCCGCGGCCAGCAGCTTCTTCACCCGCGCCCGCACGAAGCTGGGCTTGTCCTGCGGGAGGAGGCGGCTCGTTAGCAGGGAGAGGGGACCTCACAGCATGGGTGGATGAGCATGCAAAGGGGAGAAGCCCCCTAAGGAGAGGCTGGCCGGCTGCGGGTGCCCCGGGTCCCCCAGCTCCTCCCGGCCTCACCTTGGGGTGCTGTTCGGGCACGTGCTGCTTGGCGTACTTGGCCAGCTCCACCATCTTGGGGTCGGGCTCCTCGTAGTCGTAGCTGTTGGTGCAGTTCACCAGCGCCGAGGCCACGGCGAAGAGCACCGAGCGCTCCTCGGACTGCGGGGGGAGCGGGGCGGGGGAGAGGGCAGAGTGGCGCTGACACCAGTGCCGCCCGCGCCCAGGACCCCAGCTCGGGCCCTGGCTGTGCCGCGTGGGCACCAGCAGAATCTGGGGACGTGCCCAGGCCCAGCCTGGCTCCAGACTGGGAGCTCCAGCACGTGACCCCAACTCCTCTGGAGTGATCATCATTTCCACACCGTGGGGCGGCCAGTATGTCCACGCCACACAGCGGGACCACTCCGAACTCCACACAGTGTGACCACTCCAAACTCCATACAGTGGGACCACTCCGGACGCCACGCAGTGTGACCACTCTGGGCGCCACGCAGCGGGACCACTCCGGACGCCACACAGCGGGACCACTCCGGACGGCACACAGTGGGACAACTCAGATACCACGCAGCGGGACCACTCCGGACGCCACACAGCGGGACCACTCCGGACGCCACACAGCGGGACCACTCCGGACGGCACACAGTGGGACAACTCAGATACCACGCAGCGGGACCACTCCGGACGCCATGCAGTGGGACCACTCCGGACGCCACACAGCGGGACCACTCCGGACGGCACACAGTGGGACAACTCAGATACCACGCAGTGGGACCACTCCGGACGCCATGCAGTGGGACCACTCCGGACGCCACACAGCGGGACCACTCGGCTGCAGCCCTCCCTCCCTGGGCCACGAGCGCCGGGAGGCCTGCTGGCGCCCGGTGACCAGGAGCCGGGCTACCTGGCTGAGCTGGAACAGAGCCTTCAGGGCCGCCTTGTCCTCCACGAACTCCTCCTTCACGTCGGCGTCAAAGGTGAGGTAGGCCAGGCCCTCCACGGCCCAGCGCCGCGTGCCCGCGTCCATCTGGTCGTTGCACAGCCACCTGGGGGGGGGGACAGGCCAGGCCAGGGACAGCCGTCAGACAACCGGGATGGGAGGGAGGGGACGCCAGGGGCTGGGCACCTGCTCAAGACAGGAGGCAGCCGAAACCGGTGTGGCTCAGCGGTAGAGCATCAGCCTGCGGACCGAAAGGTCCCGGGTTCGATTCTGGTCAAGGGCATGTACCTTGGCTGCGGGCACATCCCCAGTAGGGGGTGTGCAAGAGGCAGCTGATCGATGATTCTCTCTCATCGATGTTTCTAACTCTCTATCCCTCTCTCTTCCTCTCTGTAAAAAATCAATAAAATATATTAAAAAAAAAAAAAAAAAAGGCCGGAAGCAGCTCACAGGGCAAAACCAGGGGGTCCCCGGGGGAGACCCCACCCCCTCCCAGGCCCCTCCTGAGGGCAGGCCAGGAGGCGGGGCCGCAGACACGCCGAGCCACTCACTTGCGACACTGCTTGGCCAGCTTAAGGGTGGAGCCTTCGGCAAACTGCTTCATGCTGAAGTCCGTCCCTCCGGCCGAGCCGAGCTTGCAGAGCCCCTGGAGGGAGAGAGGCAAGGGCCGGTGGGCCTCTGGGGGACGGAGGCAGAGCTGGGCAGCTGCACCCCCCGGGGTGGGCCGGCCCTGGGCTCTCGGAGGCCATGCCCCCCACCAGGCCGCCCCCTGGGGCATCTGGCAGCAGGCGGTGGGACTGGGCGGCCACAGGACACACACCTGGGTAGAGAGAGGCGGACACAGTGGCCGCCATGCTGCTCTGGGCCCTCGGGGAGGAGGCAGGGCCCGTGCCTCCGGCCTGACACGCCCTGCAGATCCCCTAGCGCACGTGTCAAACACAAGGCCCGCGGGCCAAATCCAGCCCGCCAGGCCTTGCAATGTGGCCCGCACCGCGCTGTCATCACTGCACTCCACTGTCAGTTTATGACATTGTCAGTTTATGACTGTTCAGTAAACCATTCGGCCCGCGATTTAGGCTGGATTTTAGATTTTGGCCCCTTCTCTGATTGAGTTCGACACCCCTAGGGCCTAGCGGGAGCTGGGGCTGCACCCCGAGACGCCAGCGGGGGGCTGGGTGAGGGACACCCTGCCCGGCGGCCCCGGCTCACCACCAGCGCCCGGATGCGGATGCTGTCCTTGTCGCTGCGCTTGTACAGGTCCTTGAGCAGCGCGACGCCGTTGGCCGTGATGAAGGAGGCGCGCTTGGCCTTGCCGGCCGCGTGGATCAGCGCCTCCACGGCCACCAGCTGCTCCTCCTCCCGCTCCGAGGCGCACAGGGCGATCACGCTCTCCATCACGCCGCCCAGCTCCAGCGCCCGGTTGCCCGCGTCGCAGGGGCCCTGCAGGAGGCAGCTCACCGTCTGGATGGCCCGCAGCTTCCCGGCCAGCCCGTGGTCCTCGAACCAGCTCCTGCGGGCACAGGGCGGCCGTCACACCTCCCTCCCTTCCGCCGTGGCAGGGACGATGGCCATTTCCCGCCTTCTGCCCTCGCCGCCTGCCTGTCTCCTGTGCCCAGTGAGATCTGAAACTGTCCCTCTTTCTTTCTTTCTTTCTTTCTTTCTTTCTTTTTTTTAAATATATATTTTATTGATTTTTTTTACAGAGAGGAAGGGAGAGAGATAGAGAGCTAGAAACGTCAATGAGAGAGAAACATCCATTAGCTGCCTCCTGCACACCCCCTACCGGGGATGTGCCCGCAACCAACATACATGCCCTTGACCGGAATGGAACCCGGGACCTTTCAGTCCGCCGGCCGACGCTCTACAGCTGAGCCAAACCGGTTTTGGCTGAAACTGTCCCTCTGTCATCATCTGTCCAGAGTCTTCTCAGCTGTAAGCTCCTTAAGAGCAGGACAGCCCTAACCGTTCGGCTCAGTGGGTAGAGACTCGGTCTAGATTGTCCTAGGTTTGATCCCGGCCGAGGGCACAGGCCCGGGTTCCCGGCTCCATCCACATTGAGGGGCGTGCAGGGGGCAGCCGATCCATGAGTCTCTCTCACCATGGATGTTTCTCTCTCTCTCTCTCCCTCTGCCTTCTCTCTGACATCAATACAAACATATTTTTTCTTTTTCTTCTTCTTCTTTTTTTACTTTAATATATTTTATTGACTTTTTACAGAGAGGAAGGGAGAGAGACAGAGAGCTAGAAACATCGATTCAGCTGCCTCCTGCACACCCCCTACCGGGGATGTGCCCGCAACCAAGGCACATGCCCCTTGATCGGAATTGAACCTGGGACCCTTCAAATCCGCAGGCCGACACTCTATCCACTGAGCCAATCTGGCTAGGGCCAAATATATTTTTCTTAATTATTAAAAAAAAAAGAGAGAGAGAGAGCCAAAACCGGTTTGGCTCAGTGGACAGAGCGTCGGTCTGCGGACTGAAAGGTCCTGGGTTCGATTCCGGTCAAGGGCACGTACCTTGGTTGCGGGCACATCGCCAATGGGGGGTGTGCAGGAGGCAGCTGGTCGATGTATCTCTCTCATTGACGTTTCTAACTATCTCTTCTCTCAATTCCTCTCTGTGTAAAATCAATAAAATATATTAAAAAAAAAAAAAGAGAGAGAGAGAGAGAGAGAGAGAGAGAGAGAGAGAGAGAGAGAGGGAGGGAGAACTGGCACGCGGCACTGCTGTGTTCAGGGAGACACAGCGAGTGCCCAGTGAACGCTGAGTCCGGGCGTGAGGCGGCATCGCAGAGAACTGAGAGAGAGGGTCCCCGTGGGGCCTCCCCAAGCCGCTGCCCGAGTGGAAAGCCTTTCATTGGCCCCATCCCTCTCCGCCCCCCGGGGAGCCAGGGCCGGGCCGGGCCAGGCCGGGGACAGGGCGCCTCGCCCGCCCGCTCGCTCACCTGATGTAGTTCTCGCACAGGCGGTGGAAGTTCTCTCTCTCGGCGTCGCACTTGAGGTCGTCGAAGAGCTTGCTGAGCAGGATGGAGGCGCTCATGCGGCTGTTGGCGGTCACTGCCAGCTCCCCGGGCAGCTCCTGCAGGGCGCCCCCCACCGCCAGGATCTTCTTCAGACCTGAGAAGACACCCCGGGTATTTTATTTTATTTTTTTAAAATATATTTTATTGATTTTTCTTACAGAGAGGAAGGGAGAGGGATAGAGAGCTAGAAACATCGATGAGAGAGAATCATCGATCAGCTGCCTCCTGCACACCTCCCACTGGGGATGTGCCCGCAACCAAGGTACATGCCCCTGACCGGAATCGAACCTGGGAGACCCTTCAGTCCGCAGGCAGACGCTCTAGCCACTGAGCCAAACCAGTTTCGGCTAAAATACATGTATATTAAAAATTATTAGCCAAGACTGGTTTGGCTCAATGGATAGAGCGTCAGCTTGGGGACTGAAGGGACCCGGGTTCGATTCCGGTCAAGGGCATGTACTTCGGTTGCGGGCACATCCCCAGTAAGGGGTGTGCAAGAGGCAGCTGGTCGATGACTCTCTCTCATTGATGTTTCTAGCTATCTCTCTCCCTTCCTCTCTGT